>NC_040036.1:44497538-44629672 GCF_003713205.1 Coffea eugenioides | reverse complement strand
TTTTCAGAAATTTAGAAATAAGTAGTTAAACCATTAGAAATAAGTGTTTGGATACCTCCATTATTTCAAATAATATTTTGCTTGCATCACAAACACATTTCCCAACCTACCTTTTTATATTCCCAATCATCTTTTTATCTCACATACATCACATCACAAAAAGTGCTACAGTAATTATTCCAAATAATATTTCAAATAATACACTATCCAAACAAATAATAATGTTTTGTACACCATTAGAAATAATGTTTTGTAATACTGTAATATAAATGTTTCGAATATCATGATCATAATATAGTAATATGAAATGCAGATCCCTTGTGGATGGCAAGAGAAATGCACCGTCTAGTGAACGGTCCGAGATCGAGCCAATGAGATCCGACTTAATTTTTGCTGTCTATTTTAAAATTAAGTAAATCACAATAATAATCAGACAAATACAAAAAACTATTTTCCCGGTAAGGGTGGAATATGCGTGCCAAACAATCTTGTTAGACCACTGCAATTTGTTTGGATAGTGTATTATTTGAAATATTATTTAGAATAATTACTGTAGCACTTTTTGTGATATGATGTATGTGAGATAAAAAAGTGATTGGGAATATAAAAAGGTAGGTTGAGAAATGTGTTTGTGATGCAAGAGAAATATTATTTGGAATAATTTTGGTATCCAAACACTAATATAATGTTTAGCTAAAAAGAAAAAAGGAACAAACGAAATTTCTCGTGTTCAACAAGGAAACTAAAGGAAAAGTAAATAAAGCACTATTCTTTTACTTTTTTCTTTTAGAAGAACAATTATTCCATGTGAAATTGCACATTTGACATACTAACTTTGAAGACTAGGACTAGAAAAGCAAAGTAAATAATTAAACATTTGCCCAGTATGCTAGGTATATTTCATGACATTTTCAATTCTAATTATTCAAACATTTAATGTTATTATCTCACAGTCGACTTGAGAGAGCATTACCCACAGAGAAAGTCATGACGCGGTCCTCTCATCTCTGTTGACTGTTGATGAATTCAAAACGATCTCGAAAGAAACGTTACCAATACAAAACAGCAATAATAAACAAATTAAAAAAGGAGAAAGAGAAATTAAAGATTGAAAAGACGACGTCAACTCTTGCCCCATCCTTCACTTTCTTGCTTCTTGTTAACGACTGGGTTTTGACAAAAAAGGAAAAAAAAAAAAAAGTTACACCTCCCCTAAGATTCCTCTTAATACAACTTAGAACCGTTAAGATTTTTAAAATGTTACTTACCTCCCCTAATCATTACAAAATGACTATATTAATCCTCACTTAATACATGATTCACATATCAAATAAATGAAACTCAAAAAATCAAAGGAAAAGAATCAAAAGTCGATGTCTTCTCTTTCTTCTTTTTCTAACATTCTCTTTTACTCATATTTTGATGACGATGCGATCTTTTATTTGTAAATTATAATAAATTTAATTTAATTTATCCTTTTCTTTTTGTGATTGTGATAAGACGAGGTATGATTTCTTTGTTTATTTTGAGTTGACTTTTATAATGAGTTAATATAACTTAATGTCTTGAGCCACAGGTTGATAAGAGGTTGGAAAAAGAAAAGTAAGGGTTTGTAAGGAATCCGTTTTAAGTATATAGAGTTGATTAGTGCTAGTATATTTCTTTACAAATATCTTTTCTTATTTTTCAAATTTATATTTTTATGGACTATACCTTTGTGATGTGGTGGTATAGTTAGAGATCATTTTTAGGTGGTGATTTTTTTTTCAAGTAAACAAAGTGGTTTAAGAGTATTTTTATTTAGCAAAATGAGCAAAAGGTAGTTTGGGATTTTTATAAATTCTGTTACATAAATAACAAAAGTAAGGAAAGTAAGTAATATTTTTAAAACTTTAAAAGTACTAAGTGATATTAAGAGAAACCTCAAGGGAGGTTTCTGATATTATACCTAATGACTAAAGTATAAAGACAATTGATTTGTCCAAACAAAGTAATAATAATAATAATATAAATAAATAAATGGGTTTGTCACACGCATCACAAGTCAATATTCAATTCTTGGGTTAACAATTTACAAAGATTGCGTGGATATAAAGGTAAAGGGGACTCCATTCCTTTTTACCCTTTACCTTTTCTTTTTCTTGTTCTCTTAAAGGAATTGTTCACATTCAACAAACAAAAATTTTTAAAAAAAAATTATTTTTGTTTTCAAATTGGCTTTTTTGGTGGTGACTCGAAAGTAAGCTTTTTGGACTAGGGTGCTATATTAGTGTACATTCCCACATGAACGAATAGAAGACAGTCCAATGTGTAACAACATTTAGTCCAAACTACTTTTAACCACTGAGCTTGGCTCAATGGTCACCAGGAAGGGACTACTCTGGTCTGCACAAATAATAAGAAAAGGTCTACACAATCCAAGGGTGGTGCTATAGTATCCCGTTCGTTTAGTGGGTTTTGCATATATCTACTAGCCCCTAACACTCAAGTCTCTTTAGACTCTCCCTTCCCTATAGATTATAATATAATAGGTTATAGTGTTATACAATTGTTATTGTTGCTGGAAAAAAAATAAAGAATACAAGACGGTCCAAATTCAAGGATTGCCTGCCCAGCTAGCTGCTAATAGGCCAGATTTGGCCAACAAGGTATTCAAAAAATGTATAGTTTTAGTTATGGTTGTAAATTGTACAAGTTGTTTATGAAGAATCACAAACAGTTTGTAAGCTTGTACATAATTTCCAAAACATAGTAAACAATTCATCACTTGTTTGCTATCACAATCCCATATTTGATTCTGTTGGCTTCTCAAAGGGATGTTATGAAAACAACATTCCGAATTTAACTTGTCCTCCATTAAAATATTCCCAACCCTTATTGCCATCAAAGAATGCATCGAAGTTGAACATATCTGAAGAAACTAATATATAAAAACAAGCAAATTGATTCTACAGCAATCTAAAACAAGCTATAAAGCTATGAAGTTGCCAACTCATTAGCATTTTTTGATTTGTAGTGTAAAAAACCAAATTGCATAAAACGACGTGCCGTCAAGAAATAATCTTTTCTTGTGAGCATGTCCTATCACTTTACGTATACTTGGATTTTGTCATAGCTAATTTCATTAATGTTGATATCAAAAACGGTGAATTCATTTATTCATGCACTACTTTCCATTTTCCCCCTCCTTTTGGGGTAGAAATGAAATTTCTCCTTTTATGGTAGCCAATTCAAAATCTAAAAGAGGCCTGAGAGGATATGCGAATGGTTCTCAAGGTGGAGTTTCCAATATCAAGCCTAAAGAATATTCAGAACAACTGTCAACGGTCGGATCAACTCGAATTTAGCTCGCTCGCGCCAATAAAAGCCCCATGAAGTTGACCTTTCATTGAGTTGGGCTAAATTTAGATCTGAATTAAATGTGAGTCGAATTTAAACTTTATTAAGTTCAAACTCGATATAGGTTCAACCCTTTAATTTGCATCTATATATATAATTATATATAATATATTCATATTTTAATATATATATATATCTAAATATATAATATTAATGCTTTATATTTATGAGCTATGCATCAAAATATATTAATATATATAAGAAATATTAAATATACAAAATTATATCAAAATATTCAGAAAGACAAATCTTAGTATGAGCAAATTGAGAATCTTTAAAGATGTATTGACTATTGATCATGTTTTATTATTATTTTCCATGTACTTTGATCTAATTGGATATAATATTGTTGAAAAATTCTTGGTTTATATATTTTTTAACAAACTGTTATTGGTTCATATATAGTTTTAATGTTGTAGTTCTATGGATGTTAGATTAGGTTTAGAACTTAATAGTTATAGTAATTATATTAAGGAAATTAAGGAGTAATAAGTAAGTTTGGGTTAAACTTGAATTAGGTTCAAAATTCGAATATTTTGTGAGTCAAGTATGAGTTTCATATTTATCAATTTAAAACTTATAACTCGAATCCCAAAAATGATATTAACTATATGAGCCGAATCTGAAAATTCGGCTCACAGGCTTACTTATAACATCGCTTGTTTCGTCCAATTTAGTAAAACTGGCTTCAAATTCATCCAATTGTACGGAATCTAAAAACATTTCTGTGACTAAAACAAGAAAAAATGGGGCAAGTAGCTCATCTAGCCCCTCAAACTTTTTATCTAAAGTAGCTCTAGTTCCTGATCTTTTAGGCCCGGTTGGATTGCTATTTTTAGGACTTTTTGTAGGAAAATATACTATATGTAGGGTCTGTTTGATTGGAAGTAAAATGTTTTCCTTGGGAAAATATTTTCCGTGGAAGTAATTTTCCATGAAAATAATTTCCCTTTCATCATTTTCAGGTGTTTGGTTAGTTTATTGAAAATATTTTCTTACTTCATTTTTCTGGTGTTTGTTTAACTTTTGAAATATTTTTACTTTTATCTCTATCTTTACTTTCTACACATTATAACTACATACTTCTTCCCATGCAAAATTAGAAAATTTATCTCATTGTTTAACTTTAAAAAATCTTGGAGAAATGTATATATGAATAAAAAATATCTCCTTAAGCAATAAACAAATTGTTGGCCATTTAGTGTCAAATATCAATCACATGCAATGCTTATTGTGACATATATCTTGCACTCTCACTGCTGAAAGTTTCTCTAGAAAAGAATGTCTCTATTATATATAATTAATTACTAGCATAGGATGAGTAGGATGAGGTTTTTTTTTATTTTGAATATACTAGGGGGAGGGTTGGGTGGTACGGGGGAGGGAGTGTAAGGAAGAGGTTTTGGGTTCGAGTCCTCCTGTTTACACTTAAAAAAAAAAAAGAATATACTACAAGATGTTTTCAGTAAGTTTGGAACATACTACAGGCGGAATGCATGCATTTCGGAAAACAACTTCAGTAAGTTTGGAAGGGAAGTTGTTTTCCATAAGATGAGTGAAAATATTTTACATAGGAAAATGTTTTCAGTAATTTTTGTGCAACCAAACACGGGAAATTAGGAAAATATTTTCCTGGAAAACATTTTCACCCGAAACAAACGGACCCGTAGTGATTTGATAAATGTGAGGTAAAAAGATGATTGGAAAATGTATTTACAGAAAACGTAAAAAATTTTTTTTGTAGAAAATCCCAATCCAAGTCCTTTTATTTTAATTTTAACACCAAAGTAATCCTTTTTTCTTTTCCTTTTTTTTATTGGCAAACTCAATATATATGGGAGAAATGCCACCCCTAAATTTCATTAACATAAGAAAAAAGATGAGGGAGATATAAATCTTACCTCCTTAGAAATACAAAAGATGTCAAAATAATCAATATTTAGCTACCTCTACAATAAAAATTTTTCCACTTCCAAATGCAGCTGCATCAAAGCGTATGATCAAAGCTGCGACTATACTCTTTGAAAGAAACTCTCTTTATTTTCTTCTCCTTTGTTTTATTTTTATATGTTTGCTACTCTCCCTTTTTACTTTCTTCAACTATTTTCCATTTTTTAAAGCTACATAATTGACAAATTTAATAACGCAAAAAACTTTATATTACTGGTTTTTAATCACCGATGTATCACTTTTTATGTGGATGTCCATGTAAGATATGCCAATGCAAATGATTTATTTATTCAATTTAATTCATGTGATTTTTAATTTAGAAAAACTTGTATTTAAGTAAATTTCAACTTTTATCAAGTTTTCGGATACACATGGAAAGCGTTTTCAGAGAAAATTTTCGGCTCTAATTAAGTAAGTGATTAAAATCAAGTAATTGCCAATTTCTAAGTCCTTGTGGGATCAACACCTATTATTCCTATACTCAATAAACGAACCAAGCACTTGGGAAAATAATGTAATAAGGTTTTAAAAATTGTGGTGTAGTAAAATGCCCTACCATATCACATGTATTTGTATAATAAAATGATGCTCAATTCCCTGTTTGGTAGGTTATTGATTTGGTTATTTCCACATTCTGCTAAGTAGATGTCCCATATTTCTGCCATGTGTACATATTCCCCTAATTTATTTGGTTAGATTTAAATTATTTTATTTTTGTTAACAACAACTAATACTATACTATTCCATGTTTGGGTGTAGTATTTCTATTAACAATGATTAATCAATTACCTTGTTGGCGGTTAGGGGGAAAGATTGTAAGTTGTAGACCCTGGGTTCAATACGTCCCACTTACCCTCAAAAAAAGAAAAAAAATCCCATTTTGCGATCCTTAGTTTTCGTTCTTTCTTTTTTAAATATCCTTCCACTCTCCACTTTGCTATCCTTAATTTTCGTTCTTAATTACATCACATATATTTGTATAATAAAATGATGTTCAATTCCCTATATCATAGGTTATTGAGTTGGTTATTTCCATGTTCTGCTAAGTGGATGTCCCATATTTCTGTCTTGTGCATATATTGTCCTAATTTATTTAGTTAGATTTAAATTATTTTTTTAACAACAACTTATCCTAAATTGTTCCATGTTTTAGGTGTAATATTCCTATTAACAATGATTAATCATTTACCTTGTTGGGGTAAGAGGTAAGGGGTAAGGAGGGAAAGATTGTAAGTTGGAGACCACGGGTTAAAAACCTCCCACTTACCCTCAAAAAAAGAAGAAAATCCCACTTTATTATTGACGGGTATTTTACATATATGTACAAGTTAAAAAAAAAACCGAATTACACCCGTTCACTGCAAGTATACAGGTCAACTAGTAGTTTAGGGTATATATCGGGTTGATCCCACAGGGAAGAGTGAACAATTACCGGTATTACTAAAGCTTCTCTACTATTTAGACTATCAATGAATTATAACAAATTTAACCTACTGAAATTATACAAAATAACAAATAAAAGCTCCTTAGGTTGTGGTATCCCTAACTACTCATGCAAGTGCTATATTTGGATCCTTGAGTATTACATCTAGGTTAGTTATGGTGTAATTTCCTTTTGCATCTGAATCCTACTTTCGTGGTGAATCAATTATACTTATAACTAATCCATACCTATTCTCATGGTTATGAAATTAGCTACAAGTTCATTTCTTCAGTAACATTACATGAAATGAATCACTAAAAATCACATAGGTGCACCTCTACTTTCGTGAGTGTACTCCCTATGTTTAGCACTTCTTGAACTAGTGTTAAATCTCAATCTTCATTGCAGAAACAACACCTTAGATAATCACAATCAATGGTACCAGATTAATCATGATTTAAAGAGCCAAAGTGCTAAATAACTTGCTCAAATCATAGTAATCAAATAACCAAATAATAAACACTAAAAATTATAGAAAGTTCAACCAAACCCAAGGCATAAACTTTAGAGACACATATTGAACACAAAATCCAGAACTTGCATATCAACTAAACTTAGAATCCAATACAAAAGATAAAGAGTTGGAAAAGAGATAACCCTTGTCACATGAGCTTCAACTCCTCCTTTTTCATCTCCATTTTCATCCTAATTTATCTAATATACAAGAATGGATGAACTGCTAGCTAAACTATCCTACACTAAGAAGAATGGCAGAGCTACATTTTTGCAGTCCAAGCTTTCTCCCGTATCTCTCTCTATTCTCCCTTCAATTTTGCAAGCATTGGCTATATAAAGGTGAAAGTTGGTCAAGAAGTGAGGTTTACACCTCTCTTTTACAGTTGGGAATGTTTCTCAAATGTCTAGCATCACATGTGACTTAGTGGAGGTGAAATTGAGTTTTCCGCGTAAAGAGCAGACTTCTCTGACCACAATCCGGCCAGAAATCGGGCCAATTTCTGGCTGGATTGTTACAGTGACGTTTTGTGTACTTTTGTTCAATTTCCAGCTCTGCTCCGATTTTGCATCAACTTAAACTGAACTTTTCTTGATGATAAAAGCTGATTTAGCTCTTGATCAAAACATAAAACTTGTAGCTCTTTGAGTTAGCTTTCCAATGCATAAGAATCACCTCATTTGGATCTGTGTAGGCTGAGAAATGACCAAAATACCCTTGACTGCTCATTGCCCTGTTTCAGCTTTGACCAATGGAAATTAGTTACTATAATTCAGCTTTTTGACCTAGAAAACCTTCAAACTGGTTTCAGATGTCTTCACCAAAGTTGTAGATCTATCTCTTATCTTCAAATTGGTTTAAGAATCATCTCAATCCGATCATTGTAACTCAAGTTATAGCCAAAATACAAAAATGTGTCAAAACTGTCAAAATACACAAAATCCAAGTAAAAAGTGATAAAAACCTCATTTAATTACTTAAAAGCATTTTTCACCAATTATAGCCAAAATGATTCATTTTCTTCCAATAATATACCCAAAGTGACTAAAAATAATATAAAATATCATACAATTATTACGTAAATTAGTCACTTATCAAACTCCCCCACACTTAAATCATTGCTTGTCCTCAAGCAATTCACACATAATCAACTACAATGATTCAAGAGATGAAACAATATATGCACTTTGTCAAATTTAATTCCTCAAGACTTGGAAAATAATCATTATACAATTGTTCAAATTACACTAAATACTCATAATATCAAGTAAAGGAAAGATAATTATGCCCTAAATTCAACAAGTTAAACTTAATCTCTCACCCTAATCTAATTTCACATGTAAGCAAATCACATAGTCAATTTATAGCCTTTCTCCTCCTATAATCATTTTTTTTCTCAAAATTTTACAACTAAGAGGGACTTATTCTTATTTGATTTTATTTAAATAGTGAAAATGTCTTTTGACGCGAAAATCGACACTTTTAGGTGAAGATCCCCGGTTACTCAACATTTCACTTATTTAAATTGCTATGCATACTCTTAATTCAAGTACCTTTTTACGTGAAAATCGACATTTGTAGATGCCAACCCCCGATTACTCGGTACAAAAAATCATTGGAGTAGAATAATTTTTACTTTCTTTTCTTTTCCTTTTTTTATTTTTTATAAGACAATAAATAGATTTTTCCCTCATAGAAAATTATATAAAAATAATCAAAGGAGGAGTATAACCTTTATCGTATATCAATCACTTACTTGTAAAATTAAGTAAAGAGAAGAAATCTCATTAAACATATAAAATTTATAGACATAATTTTCCTCACTTTACCAAACATACTTTCTAAAATGCAAAAATTCTAATTGCATAATAACTATTTTCAAGTCAAATGAGGACTAAACCTTCCAAAATACACATAAAGTTTCAACAATTGGAAGAATCAAACACTTAAGATTGGAACAATTTAGCCCTTTTGGAATAAGAATGCACCAATTGGAAGAATTTTTGGGCCACAGTGAAATATTAGAAAAGATTTGAGAAAAATTTTGACGGAGTTTCCCCTTATAAATGGACAAAACTCTCTGCCAACAAACCCAATTTCAAGCAAATTATCCACATGACAAATAACTCAAACACAATTCCAACATTTCTAAACATTTAGATTCACAAAATATCATCACATGGTAAGTAAATGCAAGTCTAGTATTTTCCTCCCCCACACTTAAACTTCACATTGTCCTCAATATGAGAAAAGGAAAATAAATAAAGAGTAAAGAAAATACTACTCATATGAACTTACGCTATCCAAATCCATGGCCAAGTGATGAATTTCCAACCTTAAGAAGTCTGAAATCATTAAAACCACAACAGAGATGAAGATCACTGGGATTAGTTCTCACAAAAAAATAAGAAAAACTACTAAAAAGTAAACAACACAAGCACTACGGAAAATAAAATAAAAGCCAGCGGCAATGTCAAATGGTGACGAGCACTCCCTCAAGTAGTCGCTTGGTCAGGTGAAAAGGGTGGAGTCGGAGGAGCTTCAATACCCAGCTTGGTCTCAATGCGACGAAGACGCTCGGAGTTCCGTTTGTTCTCTTGTCGACTTTTCTTCACCTCAATCTCGACGCAAAGCAGCTTATCCATTATTTTCTTCAGAAATGACCGAGTGTCTTGAGATGAAGATGGACGATGTAAGGAAGATGGCTCAGTTGAGACCGGTGGGGTAGCCGTCTCAACCCTTTGAACTTCTTCAATTTGTTCAATTTCAGCTTCCTCCTCATGCCGAATGTCTCCTTGAGCACCTCCTTAAGTCGAGGGACCACTTATGTCTTTACTCTTCAAAATAAATTTGCAAAAATCCAGTGTAAAGACATCCTTCTTCTTGAGACCTGTAGGGATAGTATTAAAAAAATCCACTCCAACCCTTTGAAACTCAAAGGTCAAGAACCGAGGATATGGGAAGGCATGTTTGATGTCGTTACTGCAAACCACAACCCACATGTGGTTGGTGATAATGTTTCCCAATGGAATGCCTTGGATGTTTCCTAAGCCATGCTCTATTTTATCCAAGAAATAGATATCACTTGTGCGTGCTTCATTGGTTCCACTTGCCCTCGGAATAATGTTGGAGGCAAACAGGTAAATTAGAAGACGTTGCGATTCTGGAAATGATGAAGTCAATACTGAATATCGCCCGATCTTCCGAGTAGTCTTGTACTCAACCCCCAAGCGTACAAGTGCCTCTAGCATGTTCCAAGAGTCCAAATCATTGGGTTTGAAAGCTTTCTTCAAATCTACCTTATACCCCACATCCGAAACATGAAGATAGCGCTCCAAATCAGCTCTATGGACTTGAACTTTTCTCCCTCGCACTGTACTGGTAATTACTTCCGTGTCGTAGTGAAAAACCTTCTTGTCCTCCACATTCGCATAGAATTCTCGGACAAGCTCCTCATAATAGAAATTTGGGATGTTAAAGAAGTTTTTCCATCCCAATTTGGCAAAGGAGGCCTTGAGATGGTATACCTCCTCAACATCCGGAGTGACATACTTCTCCACCAATATCTTAGCTCCCCTCCTAGCATTGTACCAGGCTTCATTTTCGGCGGAGGTGAAGCGCGACTTATCATATGAGACTTCCTCCTCTTGTTCCCCTTGTGCCTCTTGTTCCTCTTGTAGTTGAGTCTCCTCTCCGGAGGATGGCTCGTCCTTAAGCACTAGATGTCGACTTGCTTTTCTTTTCATGCGCGGTGGTCTAGACGTCGAAGCTTCTCCTCTCCTATTAGGGGGAGGAGATTTCACACCGGCTTTCTTAGTGCGAGCCATTATACCTAAATTCAATAATTAAACATTCACTTTATTTAATAGGTACATTGCTAAGTAAAGATAATGAAAACTCATTTACTTTTACCCCTTTATCTTTAATTAGACAATCTTATCAACTTACTTATATAATAATTAACAATTGACACCATAAGTAAGAATTACACTTGATTTTCAACCACAAATGCTCCTTTCATTTTTTCCAAATTATAGCATATAAATCCCATTAGAGGAAGCAATTAAACAAATGCACTACTACTCCCAAATGACCTAATTAAGTGTTAATAACACCTTAACCATGAATTTAAACTTAAAAAGGTCATTAATTCTACTTTTCACCTAAATTTCTAGAATAAACATGCCAAAATTCAAAGGATAAGCAAATTAAGCCTAAATTTAACATGTAAATATCCTAGCACAATCCATTAATCTCCTACATTTTTATTTAATCCAATTAGCTCAAGAATTTAGCTAATAATTATCAAATCAAATTAATCCTCAAAATTAGCTAAAAATTGCAAAATTCACCAAATAATCACAAACCCATGAGTTAAACATCACCAATAATCATCAATAAGCTTAATAAACATAATAAAAAGCATCAAACTTCACCAAATGAAAAAAATTCGAAATTGCCCAAAAATAGAAAAAAGTGAAAATTGGCAAAATTCAAATGAAAATATTTTGTGAAGATTTGTTACCTCAAACTTGTTGGTAGATGATTGATGATGCAAATGGTGAAGAAACCCCCAAAAATTTCACTCCAATTTGGCCCCAAATGAAGAGTTCAAAATTTGAAACCCCTGTTTCTTCTCAAACTCAAATCCGAATTACAACTTGTTTTTGAAGGATTTTACACTATGAAATCAACTCACAAGGGAAAGGGAAGTGTTTTGGTGTATTTAGTTTGGAGATTTGAGAGTGAAAAGATGGATTTTAGGAGTAGTGTGTGTTTTATGTGTGAGTGTGTGTGAAGGTTGAAGAAGAAAGGAAGAAGAAAATTGGGGAATCCGTGCGTGGATTCCCCTTATTGCGCAACACTGGCCGGATTAATGGCCAAGCAAATTTTTTTTTTTAAAATACCATGCCTATCCGGCCGGATATGAGGCAGTGGGCAAAAAAAATTTTGTTCCGCCTCCCCTGACTAGCCGGCCATTAATCCGGCCAAAAATTGGCTGGATTCCTGGCCGGATTTACTGCAGAAATTTTTTATTTCTGCAATTTTTCCTTCCGTTTTTCCATTTACCAAGGTTTTTACTCACCCAATTTTCAACTTTCTTCATTTTTTTCAAGAAAAACTCACCTTAAACATGAAAAATGTGCTTTCTCAACCAATTGCACCTTGAAACATGAAATCATGCATCAATATAACTTTAGAATTAAGTACTTTAAATACATGAATTGGATCAAGAAAACTCCCTTTTTGCTTCCTTATAAGCTATTTTGCACTTGCAGCCATTTGCATAAGCCATTGCCATTGCCCCCTATAAAACACACAAAAACACTAATTAAACAATTTAAACTTACTAAAAATAAGAAATCGTTGGGTTGTCTCCCAACTAACGCTTCTTTATAGTCATTAACTTGACTATATCACCTCATTTTTCAAGGAGGCTTAGTTAACAAAAAATTCACCATTTTTGGACGTGGTGGATCATTAAATGGTGACTTTATAGCAAAAGCCACATGATCTAATGATGTAAGAAATGGAAGTGACTTACCTATCCCAAGTGTTTCATAGACATTACCTTGAATATGCACCACTTGAGAACTTACAAAAGGAAATGCCATGAAAATATCCTGGGTAGCAATGCCCTTAGAACCTATACTTTCAATGCACTCCTCAAGAGGGTGAAAAATGAGTCATTAAAACTCACCTCTTGAGGCTCAAAGTTAGTTCCAAAGATATTATCATGTGAAGTGGATATTTGCTCATTGAAACACAAGTTAGAATCATCATTTTGATCAACATGCAACCCATTTTCACATAGAACATTTCCACCATTCATGCTAGGATCTTTTTGCAAATTATTAGAGGAAATGACTTCACACAATGCATTCAATTGCTCATATATTCTACCAAAGTGAGAAGCTAATTCATCTATTCTTTCCTCAATCCTATCAAAACGATCGGAAGTTGCATTTGCTAGCTTTTCTATTGCTAAATCAAATTGATTAGAAAACTTTTCTACAGCTAGCTCCCAAGATGCATTAGAATCATTAGCTAATGGTTCACTTTCTAACTCCCAAGGTGGAGGTGCATTAGCTAACTTCTCTATTGCCAACTCCCAAGATGGTTTTGATTCATATTGGACACTTTCAGATTGGTAATCATAAAAATATGAATAATCACTATAAGTACATTGATTATTCCAACCATAAACAAGAGAATTGCTCCAATTAGCACTATATCGATCAAAACAAGGATTGTGATGCTCTAATTCATCATAATAATCCATATTTTGTGCTTGCATACATGTATTAGTAGCATGATAACCTCCTCACAAGTCACAAATCACGTGATAAGAATTAAAAGCATTAACATTCCTCTCTTGCTCAATTTCATGCATAATTGTGTCCATTTGAACTTGTAGCATCATAACATCAAATTTAGCCTTTAAGCACCTTAAACCATCTTCAAAAGACATACATTCAGTAAATTCTTGGTTACCTCTATTGAAGGAGTTTTGCACTTGGTAACCATCTATTGCCAATCTTCCACTTCTCAAGCATTGTCTTCCAAATTGACGTACCCTCCTCATTACCTAAAATTGCTTTTAAACAACTTAAGAGCAAGATTAGTAAGAAGAATAGGTGATAAAATACATACACATATAAAATACTAAAATAACAGAAAATAACATTCACAGTATAATTAATAATATGTCTAAACTAATAAAGTTGCTCTTCACACCGATATTGCCAAATCTTCCCCGGCAACGGCGCAAAAAACTTGACGGGTATTTTACATATACGTACAAGTTAAAAAAAACCGAATTACACCCGTTCACTGCAAGTATACAGGTCAACTAGTAGTTTAGGATATATATCGGGTCGATCCCACAGGGAAGAGTGAACAATTACCGGTATTACTAAAGCATCTCTATTATTTAGACTATCAATGAATTATAACAAATTTAACCTACTGAAATTATACAAAATAACAAATAAAAGCTCCTTAGGTTGTGGTATCCCTAACTACTCATGCAAGTGCTATATTTGGATCATTGAGTACTACATCTAGGCCTAGTTATGGTGTAATTTCCTTATGCATTTGAATCCTACGAATCCTACTTTCGTAGTGAATCAATTATACTTATAACTAATCCATACCTATTCTCATGGTTATGAAATTAGCTACCAGTTCATTTCTTCAGTGAAATTACATGAAATGAACCACTAAAAACCACATAGGTGCACCTCTACTTTCGTGAGTGTACTCCCTATATTTAGCACTTCTTGAACTAGTGTTAAATCTCAATCTTCATTGCAGAAACAACACCTTAGATAATCACAATCAATGGTACCAGATTAAACATGATTTAAAGAGCTAAAGTGCAAAATAACTTGCTCAAATCATAGTAATCAAATAACTAAATAATAAACACTAACAATTATAGAAAGTTCAACCAAACCCAAGGCATAAACTTTAGAGACACATATTGAACACAAAATCCAGAACTTGCATATCAACTAAACTTAGAATCCAATACAAAAGATAAAGAGTTGGAAAAGAGATAACCCTTGTCACGTGAGCTTCAACTCCTCCTTCTTCATCTCCATTTTCATCATAATCTAGCTAATATACAAGAATGGATGAACTGCTAGCTAAACTATCCTACACTAAAAAGAATGGCAGAGCTACATTTTTGTAGCCCAAGCTTTCTCCCGTATCTCTCTCTATTCTCCCTTCAATCTTGCAAGCATTGGCTATATAAAGGTGAAAGTTGGTCAAGAAGTGAGGTTTACACCTCCCTTTTACAGCTTGGAATGTTTCTCACATGTCTAGCATCACATGTGACTTAGTGGAGGTAAAATTGAGTTTTCCGCGTAAAGAACAGACTTCTCTGACCACAATGCGGCCAGAAATCCGGCCAATTTCCGCCGGATTGTTACAGTGATGTTTTGTGTACTTTTGTTCAATTTCCAGCTCTGCTCCGATTTTGCGTCAACTTAAACTGAACTTTTCTTGATGATAAAAGCTGATTTAGCTCTTGATCAAAACATAAAACTTGTAGCGCTTTGAGTTAGCTTTCCAATGCATTAAGAATCACCTCATTTGGATCTGTGTAGGCTGAGAAATGATGGAAATACCCTTGACTGCTCATTGCACTATTTCAGCTTCGACCAATGAAAATTAGCTACTGTAATTCAGCTTTTTGACCTGGAAAACCTTCAAACTGGATTCAGATGTCTTCACGAAAGTTGTAGATCTATCTCTTATCTTCAAATTGGTTTAAGAATCATCTCAATCCGATTATTGTAGCTCAAGTTGTAGCCAAAATACGAAAATATGTCAAAACTGTCAAAATACACAAAATCCAAGTAAAAAGTGATAAAAACCGCATTTAATTACTTAAAAGCATTTTTCACCAATTATAGCCAAAATGATTCATTTTCTTCCAATAATATACCCAAAGTGACTAAAAATAATATAAAATATCGTACAATTATTACGTAAATTAGTCACTTATCAATTATCCTTAATTTTCATTCTTTTTTTTAAATGTCCCTCCGCTCTCCACAATCTTTTCACCCCTAACTGTCAGACTCAAGATTTGAACCTTGAATCTAACATGGGAAAAATTCAAAGAGCTCTTCCTTGGCTACTGGTCTTATTTTACACTCTTACTGTGTTTAATTTTGGTCATATTTTTGAAAATTTACTAAGTTTGTTAACTATAATCAATCACCACTTTGTTATTCTTAATTTTTGTACTTATATAAAGTAATAAAGTTATATATATTTATTTATGCTCACAAACAATCATATTTCCCGCTCTAAATATTCCACTATGGACTTGTTATTAACATATCAATCAACCTACCATAAACGAAAAAGAACAATTAAATCATATAAATTACTTCACTCATATCCATAGCAAGTCACTGATTCACTCATTGACAATTAAATCTAGGGAATTTCTAACCGAGTGCCCATTATCCACTCATTAATATAGATAAGAAAAAATCTGCTTAATTATTTCACATTTTGGAAAGCTACTTTTAAGTATTCAAACGTTAAATGACATACGTAACCTTTTTCCTAAAAATAAATATCACAATTCTTGTGCTAACACTTATCTTTCCGCTGTAGAAATAATGAATTCACCGTGGCACCAAAAGTGATGCTTTTAAGCCTCAAAAATGAAATCAAAGTGCACAAACTCATATTTAACTCATGTTTAGAACTACAAAAGTTTTAACTCATGTTAAAAATCTTCAATACGTTGAGAAAATATATTAAAGATAAAACAATTGTAAAATCCGAGAAAGACATTATCATTTTAGTTGAAAAATATTCCTGCATTGGATATTGACTCATTTTATGTTTTAGACATATTTTCACATTAAAATCATTAATTTAGTTTTGACAAGTGATGTAAAATGTCACAATAACTGTGTTGAATTCATTTATCCAATAAAACAAAGAGAAAACCTAGTAAACCATTCACTTAAAATGTTCATTAATTTCATACAACTTTGTTTAATATTAACCAAACGAGTACTTTCTTGTTTTGCCGATGTTTTTTGAATTTATTTTTTTCAATATTTTCTTTTTCTACAAGTCTTAAAAAAATTATTATTCTATATCTTCTTCCAAATTAGATTGCATTTTTCCTTTCAGTTTGTCATTTTGTTTAGGATAAAAGGTTTCAAGTTCATAATTTTTCCCTTTTTTAGCCATGAAAGTCTTGATTTGGTTTGGTTTAGAATTTAGGAATCTCTTTGTAGTTAAAAAGAAATAAAAGTATAAAAATATGTTACTTTAACTATCTTGACAGTATTATGCATCTTTTAGATCCATAGAAGAAAAAAGCACAAAGTTGGCCGCACTTGTGTGCCTAGTTTTATACAAGTAAATTATTGTATTTCTAAATTTATGTTGCAAAAAAAAAGACAGATAAAAAAAAAGAAAAGAATAAGAAGAGATGAAATTGAAGTACAAATAGTCCAATTTTCACCTACCTTTATTGGTTTATTTGAAATGGTCATTTTCATCATGTGCAAAATTCTTACCTCGCCAAAGGTTCTCCAAAACTAATGACATTACCTCTTAAATGCTAAAATTCGTCAATTATGGTCCTTTTATCCATACTAATGAGAGCCCATTGGGCACCCATTAACTAGATGGTATCTTACATTGTTGATTATTTTCTTATTTGGGATCACTAATATAAATTCCCAATTTGTCAAGATATTGAATGCAGTTGAATGCCTTGCCAAATTATAAGTCTATACGATGTTGTTTTTTTGGTTCTTTTGTAATCTCATATGTAACTCTGTCTTGCCATATTTTCTACCACATGTTACCATATATTGAATTCTCTTTGTCTTCACTTATAATTATGCGGTGTGCTCAAAAGGTCGAAAGGACTTTTTGTATCTATTAATGTAAATAAATCTCATGTATTTAGTAGTACCATTAGCACTAATTAGGATGTAATCTCTTGCATTAATTGACGACGATTAGCATATTTCCATGTAGAATTAGTATCAATTAGATATATTATCTTGAAGATATTACCTATTTTTGTTGTGCTTGTTTCTTCAACAGTCTAAATTCATTGTACTAGATGTTTAAATTCATTTTACATAAGTATGGGCATTGTCTCATCGTGATGCAAACTAGCATTTTAATACGTGCAAGGCATTGCCTCATAATACAAGCTAGCATTTTGGCCCATGCAAGGCGTTGTGTCATGATACAGACTGGCATTTTGATTCATACTATGCACGGATTTATACATTAAATAATAATAATAAATTTTAAAAATAGTTATATGCAAAAGAGGTTAATAATACCTTCCTTCACCCTACCTGTTTTCGACCCAATTGGCCAATCCCGCACCATTCTTACAAATTCTTTGTTACGACCTTTTCCACCCATTTTATTTTTAGTGTTTCCAAAATAATAGTTCAGAATATTATTATTTACTTTTAGTTATGGTCATTTCTATTTTTTTCAAATTATACTTATTCATAACTTTGGAAAGTTTTTAATTTTAGGTTGTATGTTAGTTTTTTTTAATTAGCCAATTTTAGGAAATATTGCTATTTGATAGCTTTAATATGGTAAGCATATAATTGAATGCGGGTTAAATGCCTTACCAAATTATGAGTCTATAAGAACTTCCTTTTTTTTTCCGTAAACTGATAGAAAACTCCGTCTCCGTCTTGGCTTATTCTCTATCACTTATTACCATTGTCTTCGCTTATTTTCTGTATTAAAAGGCCTTCAGCCTTTTCCAGTCCTCATCTTAAAAATTTCAAAGCCATTACTCAGCGGAAGATTAAAACAGCTTTAGGAGATTATGGCTACCATTAGAGTTGGCCTGAGTCTCGTGCTTTCGATAGCAACATTCCTCCTGCTCGTTCTTACCTCTCGAGGCACTGCAGCCGAGGATTTCCATACGTGGTGTAAAAAGACAACCCACAGCGCCAAGTGTATTGATGTGATCTCTGCCGATCCTCGAAGCGATTTGAAGACTAGTCCCAGCGGCTTTTGCACCATACTCAACGATGAGACCAAAGCAATTGCTGCTGGGACCTCATCAAAAATCTCAAGTTTTCTAAGAACCACCACAGATCCTCTTCTTAAAAGTGCCCTCCAAGAATGTTCAGAGTCATATGATAGAGTCAACTTTAGATTGGACCAAGATTTTTCAGTGCTAAATCATGAAACGTATCCAACACTTGCCATATTACTCACAGAAGCTTATGGTCAAGCTCAAGAGTGTGAAGATGTGTTGAATGACCCAAAGCCACTTGAACCTTCATTAACGCCAGAAATCCAATCTGTTGTAGACATAGTTGAGACTATCTTACAGATTCTAAATCTTAACGAGTGTAACAAACGGACAATGCTACAGTGCCTATAGTTATGGTAACGATATTAGGAAAACCTGCTATTATAGGTTTCTATTACCTTTAGTGACAGATCCAATTTTTTAGCGACTTTTTAAATATTATATTAAAATAATTAATATTAAATTTAGTAAGTTTTTAATTAAAACTAGTAAGTTTATGCCTGAAAGATAAGTTTTAGTCAGAAATAGAAATTTACACTTTGAGTAATTTAATTTACTTATTATTTGACA
Organism: Coffea eugenioides; assembly: GCF_003713205.1. NCBI lineage: Eukaryota > Viridiplantae > Streptophyta > Magnoliopsida > Gentianales > Rubiaceae > Coffea > Coffea eugenioides. Next base: position 44,610,241 of record NC_040036.1, on the reverse strand, counting down.
AAAATTACTTATTTTTGAATTAAACTTACTAATACTACAAGTAAAAAATGTTCATATTTAAGTAAAAAAGTTACCAGTTTCTGAAAACAGTTTTGGGTTCCTGAAACACTTTCGGATATCATCTCTTTAAAGTCATCTGCCTTCTTATTACTTAGTTCTCAGTTCCAACATACGATTGAATTCCCAGGCAAAGGTTTCCACTTTGATCCACACTTTCTCTTGGTTACAATTGAATAAATTTTCTCACTTCAAATTTTCATCTTCAGTTCCCACTTTCCCTCTATCCTTTCTCATCGATCGGTTGTTTTTGGGTGCTTCCATATGCAGACACAATAAAAGGGTTAGCGACGGTGGTAGCCAACCAAAGAGCGTATGAAAAATAGCAGTGACGAGGTTAGACCATCATGTCCTCTTGAAATCGTTTGATTATATTGCTGTAATTTATTTATAGTTCATTTGTTTTGTTTGTCAAGATTTTCTTGCAAAATCAAGGCTGAGAATTTGAAGATTTTATTGCAATTTTGGGGCTGAAAATGTCCACTGAAACATCTAGGAAATGGTTGTAGTTTTGATTGTCTACGGGTAAAATATGCTTAATAGCCATATGAGACTAGGCGTTTAAGTTAAATGTGATTAATTTGTGAATGCATATAAGATGTTTGGTGAAATGTCAAAGAGAAATCTGTGTGTTATGATTGCTACTCTGTGCTCTTCAGCAGCCAGAGATGAGACCAGCTCTTAAAGAAATCACCCTCGTCAGTCGACAACAGCGCTCAAGATCACCCTTGGGATTGGCTGAAAATAGACCTATTTCTGTTGGAAACTAAATAATCATATTAGAGACCTCTTCTTCTTCGTCTTCTTCTGTTCCCCCCCCCTTTTGTCTTATGGGTTTTTCTAGCTTTTCTTTTTTTTTGTTGTTGGGGTTAATCAGATGTACATATTTAGATGAGAAGCACTAATACTCTCTTTCCAGTCTTGTTTGTGGTGATGGGATGAGTGCAGCTTCATCAGTTTCTTATAATATAACTTGAAATTTTGCAGAGAGGGATAAGATATTAATATACCTCCTTCAATTTTGCATAAAGGGATGTTTTCCTATCTTCCTTTTTTGCTTGATTCTGCCTTTTTTGCCTTTTTAATTTCTGGTGTTCCAATATATATATATTTTTTTAAGCTTTAAGTTCTTGAATCTAAGGTTGTGATTTTGCTGCGTCCTGATTCTTCCTCCAACCGACAAAACAGAGGTCCTTGATGTTTTCTTTGTTTTTATTTTTTTTGTCCTTTATTGTTGTGGCTGTTTTGCAAAACGTGGAAGTTAAGGCCCCCTCAAGGGTGGGTTTGGCCGGTGCAATTCAATACTAAGAAATGAAAATCAGTAGAAATGACTTGCAGACAATGACTACCCATTTCCTGGAAAACGGTTTTGTCCTTTTTCTCTGGATATTTTTTTATCTTTCATTTTTTATTCCCACTTGAAAAATGAAACACATTAATTGTTAGTTATCATATTGTCTCTGGTTGGCTGGTGCTTAAATTTTAAAAATTAGAAGTCATAAAGCAGACTTTGATTGTTTCTTATTTCTATTAATTTTCGATATGTATAAAAATTACCGCAATTATTTTCTATTAAAATATGCATAAGTATCCGTTAACATTTTTGATGAATGAATTCTGTACTTATTTTCTATTAAAATATGCATAAGTATCCGTTTGTATATCCTCTTTCCTTTCCTCTTGCTCTCAATCCAGTGATCGGTAATGGGGTAGGTTGGTACTGATTGAAATAATTTTCTCGCAAAAAGTCTTAAACCAGAATTTTAAAAGGAAACCTAAGGTTTTGATGTTGCCTTGGTCTTTCTTTTGTGTTTTATCCGCTCGAGTTGTTGAGGCCTCCCTCTTTCTATCTCAGTCAAGCCAGATTCTTTGCTCCTGCATGTTCTTGTTTCAGAAACTTTGTTTATCAGGTTGGGTAGTTTAGCTCCTGTTCTTGATGCTAGAGGGATGGAATTGTTTTTCTTATCAAAATGGCATGTTGTAGTTCCCTTTTCGTTCATTGTTGTGCGATAGATTTAGGTGATGAATAGCCGAGAGCTACGGAAAGCTTGTAAATGTGATTTTGCAGAGAAAGCTCCTGCTGCATTTTTTTTCTTTTGCTGATTAGTTCCCTTTGTCCTTGACGGTCAGCTCAGATTTTTGCTTTAATCCTGCAACAAAATGTAGCTTTTGATTTAGTTGATAATTGAGAGTTAAGATCCTGGTAGTTGGTGAACATGTCTGCATGCTGAAATGGAAAGAAAGTTGCGGTATGGAAAGTTGCAGAACCTTGCGGATAAGAAATTGCAGAAGCATAAGAAAGCTTCGTAACATGCATGCAACAAATTTCAGAAATTGCATGTTTAACCCTCGAATTTTGGCTTAATGTTACTAAGGCCCATAACAATTAGGAAAATACAATCAATTTTGTCCCTTCAAAATCTGAATTGTTGTTGGCATGCTTTAATATGTTTTTTGGACAGATTTTTCGTGAATTTAGGATGAAATAGGGAAGGTTTAATAATTTTGAAGAATTTATAGTTTTGATTTTCATTTGATTAATATTTTAGCTAATTTTGTCATTTAATCCTAATAAATCAGTTTCCATTCATCATTTTGTGAAGTTTAGCATTTGATCTTGACAATGCTACAGTGCCTATAGTTATGGTAACGATATTAGGGAAACCTGCTATTATAGGTTTCTATTACCTTTAGTGACAGATCAAATTTTTTAGCGATCTTTTTAAATATTATATTAAAGTAATTAATATTAACTTTAGTAAGTTTTTAATTAAAACTAGTAAGTATATGCCTGAAAGATAAGTTTTAGTCAGAAATAGAAATTTACACTTTGAGTAATTTAATTTACTTATTATTTGACAAAATTTACTTATGTTTAAATTAAACTTACTAATACTAAATGTAAAAAATGTTCATATTTAAGTAAAAAAGTTACCAGTTTCTGAAAACGGTTTTGGGTTCCTGAAACACTTTCGGGTATCATCTCTTTAAAGTCATCTGCCTTCTTCTAACTTAGTTCTCAGTTCCAATGATACGATTGAATTCCCAGGCAAAGGTTTCCACTTTGGTCCACACTTTCTCTTGGTTACAATTGAATAAATTTTCTCACTTCAATATTTTCATCTTTAGTTCACACTTTCCTTCTATCCTTTCTCATCGATCGGTTGTTTTTGGGTGCTGCCATATGCAGACACAATAAAAGGGTTAGCGACGGTGGTAGCCAACCAAAGAGCATATGAAAAATAGCAGTGACGAGGTTAGACCATCATGTCCTCTTGAAATCGTTTGATTATATTGCTGTAATTTATTTATAGTTCATTTGTTTTGTTTGTCAAGATTTTCTTGCGAAACCAAGGCTGAGAATTTGAAGATTTTATTGCAATTTTGGGGCTGGAAATGTCCACCGAAACATCTAGGAAATGGTTGTAGTTTTGATTGTCTACCGGTAAAATATGCTTAATAGCCATATGAAACATCTAGGAAAGGACTTGAGACTAGGCATTTAAGTTAAATGTCATTAATTTGTGAATGCATATAAGATGTTTGGTGCGTAAGTATCAGTTATTAAAGGTCGGTAAATGATATTAAATCTCAGGTTGCTATTTTTGTTAGTGGTTAAACATTCAAACTGTATGCATGAACCTGGACAAGCAATAGCGACATAAGCCAATGTAAGCATCAAATGATTGATTTTCCTTATGATGATATGCTCTGATTCTTTGCAGGCCTTTGCTTCTTCCAGATTAATCTAGTTGCTGCAAATGAGGTTCATTATAATTAGGCTGGAATTCCGATGTTTAAGGTCTTAGGTGGAAGAACACGTTGTATGGAAACTTTAAATCCAGCATTGCATTTCAATGTAAGGAGGTGAAATTCTAAGAAATAAGCATGACATGAAGTGCTGCGATTCGTTTTTTGCTCTATTAACCAAGTGCCTGTGCGTTTATGTGCTTTGCTTGTCTCCATAAAGCAGGAACTTTCGAAACTCTGCAGCTTTCGAAATGAGTTTTGGAGTTTGAAACCAAGCATATGGTTTGGATGCTTTTTGTGTTCCTGTTCAAGTGGATGCCCTTACCACATTAATGGCGGTGTAACATCCATTCTGTTGTAGGAGCATGTACGCTTATTTATTTCTGCGAGCATTAGAAGTTTTTACTCCTAAACAAGTGTAACTTTTCGACCCACAAAAAAAAGTGTGTTGCTTTCCTATATATGCTAACGGCACTTTTATGAGAGAGCATCGGCCTTTGTCAATTTAAGTGCCGCGATTTCCTCAGTGCGCCATTAGCAAAAGTCCAAACAAATAGTATCCTCCAACTTCGTCTACGAATGGATAACTAATCGTGTTAGTCTCGCAGCAAATTAATGTTTGTCATATGCACTCAGGAGAATACCGCTTCTCTCTTCAAATATAAATCACATTTAGTAAGTTAGGAGAATATTCTATCTTCTGATTCCCAGCTTGAAGTTTATTATTTTTCTTATGTACAAGGATTAATTCAAACAAACAGCTCAATAAGATACTACTCCGTCTATGCACTTGCTGAAATTCTGGCAGGCATAGGTATCCAAATTCTAGATGAGCAATTTCACACGGCTCGTTCCCAATAGTCCACCCAAGCGTTACAGGGTTTTGAGCATTTTGAGCAAAAAGAAGCATTTTGAGCTTACAACCAAGTAGTAGTGCTTTGACTGAAGTCCATGGCAACTTTGCGTACACGTCAAGATTAAGGGACCATAAAATAAAGTGACAACAAGACTTGAAACGTTTTTCTGCCTTATAAAGTACTTGTTATTCAACTAAACATAGCAAAGATAACTTAGAATTTTTGCCAACTATGAATGCTTTTATTGCTCATCTTCTCTGCAAATGATCTTGTAGAAGAAATCCCCATGCATTCTTACGGTGTAGGACCAATTCCATTGCAATGTCAAAACGTTCAGTCTCGGATTGAAACTGAAAATTCATGACACCATAATAGAATTAGTGAGTTAACCATGCAAGTAAAGATAACAGTTACAATGACATTTAAAATTATTCACCACAAAAAACTCATATTAAATTACAAAACTGTACCATGATTGAACTCATTTGTTCCACTTCAGATGACTTCATGAAATTAATAACATATACACCACAATCATAGCTGCATGTAAATCAATCATCACAATAAAGAAAGAAGAGATTCCAATGCACTGCATAATAGCATAATTAATGAAAGTTACCCATTCGGTTGTTTAGGAATGTTAGGAGATTCGTCAAATTCAAATAACGATGCCTGAAACTTGTACTTATCCCCAAATTTATGCCGTAGTACAGTATCAAGATCTTGCACCTTTCTTCCACTTGCTTTTTAATAGTGCAAATTTCTTTTGATTATATTTAAGGGTGGTAATTTCCGATACGACCTAAAAACACAATATGAACCTAACACGAAATTAATGGATTTGGATTGAGGTTTCGCGGGTCTGGATTAGAATCGAGTCGAATTCGACGAACCCGAAAAGAAAACGGGTCGAATTCGGGTCAAACCGTGGGTGATCCGATACGACCCGATACCCTGTTTATGAATTAAAAATTATTTATCTAACTAAACTAAGTTATTCTTTTTTTCCAAATGCATTAATCACTTAATCCTAAATGAATTTATTTAACTTATTTGAAGTTGAAATTATTATATTTGGACAAATAATGTATTATAGTATTTTTTTACTTTTATACTGCTTTAATTTATTTTATATTTGGTTTGGAATAAAACACTTTTACGGTGTTTTTAATTTATTTTAGATTTGATTTGGGATTATTTATTTAAATTTTTATTACTTGATTATGTAATTAGTCTTGTGCGAATTAGAAATTACAGTGGTGAATTTATAAATTAAAATTAAGTTTTGGGTCATTCGGATCGTCCCGTCAACCCGACAACCTGAAATTTTCATATTCGGGTCAGATATCCTGACCCGTTTCGGGTTGGCAGGTTAGGTTTGGGTATGCGAGTTTTCTATTATACCTGGGTCTTAACCCGACCCGCCAATCTGATTTGGACCTGATTGCCACCCCTAATTATATTGGTAAAAAAAATAACATATTTTACAAATTATTCCAATTTATTTAGGAAATGTTACTAATTTCATTAGAAATTATGAAATGTAATCATGGTTCATTAATTTTTTAATAAATATAAATACTACATACAAAAGGAAAAGATATTTGACTTTGTTTTACTTTGATTAGAAATACTTGTGGTAGTAATAACGAAATAGTGACAGGGGTGCAAATTTCAAATTAACAACCAATGTATACTTAATTACGATAATTTTTTAGTTGATCAAACTAATATATGCCATAAAGTAGTAAGATTTGATCATTTATAAATTGGCAATTTTATCAGTTTATATACCATTCACCTATAAAAAATTATGATTATTATAAAATGACATTTTATAATAATTTACATACTATTTGCCAATTAAAAGTAAGTTTGATAAAAAAATGTGCATATAAATCCATATTGTAAATTATACAAAATATATTTGAAACTCACGAAACTTAATATATGGGTAAATTTACTATAGTTTTCAAAGATTATGCTACAATAGTACAAATTTAACTTTTGTACTTGTGACCTAGAAAATAAATTTATTAGACCACATAACATTTATAAATGATACATACATTTATTAAAATGCTTAAAACACATAACATTTATGAATGATACATACAATCATATATTATACATTTACGTTACCAACAATTACTAACTATAATATTAAGTTTCAATCATTAATAAAAAAATCTTAGCATTATTTTAAATAAACTTCCTAATACTTGTTTCATATAAGTTTCTTTAAGTAAAATAGTAAATTTATGCCACAAACTAGTAACTTTTGATGATTAACCAAATTTACTATTCTATCAACAAGATTTACTATTAATCTATAAAAATTTACTATTACTTGAACTAAACTTACTCTCCAAAAAGTAAGTTTCGAATACAGAGTACAAATTTATTTTTTTAAAAAAGTAACTTTCATTTTTATTTCAATTTACTTTTTAAGACATAAATAGGATAACACTTATATGACCATTTTTGATTTATTTTTGATTTACTTTTAGTGGCCATTTGATTATTTGATAGGGCTATCCACCTAAATAGGATAACACTTAAAAATAAGAAAGTAAGTTTTCTATCTAAAATAATAAGTTAACAGTAATAAATTAGTAACTTTTATACTTCAAAAGGTAAGTTGGAATAAATATTAAACTTACTTTTTAAATAAATAAATTACTACTTTATATCCCAAACTTACTTTTTAGCGAGTAAGTTTAATTCAGGTAATAGTAAGTTTTTATACATAAATAGTAATTCTTACTAATAACATGGTAAATTAATTAATAATCAAAACTTACTGATTTATGGGACACATGTACTATTTTATTTTAAAACATATTTCAAACTAGTATTAGGAAATTTATTTGAAATAACGATAAGATGTTTTATTAATGATTAATTCTTAGTACCTTAGTTAGTAAGTACGCATAATATACCTGTATAATACATGATTATAGGTATAATTTAAAAAATTTACTTATATATTTTAAATTACTATGAAAATTAGTTTGACTTTTCACATAATCTGGTAAAATATGTAATAAAATTTTGTCGTATTATAAGCTTTTAATCATTTTTAATTTTTGAAAAGTTTGAAAGTTTGAATAACAATAACAACAAATCTTCCTAGTTATATATAGAATATTACTTGTTTATATATCAAAATTTTTATAATTTAACACCTATGAATATAATAAGATGATAAAGTTTTAATAAATTTAAATCTGAGACACAAGAAATAATAAGCGTAAAAGCCTAAACAAAATGAAAAATAATATAATAATAAAAATGACAAAATTAGTATAACAATTAATATAAGAAAATCAGTATGATCTGGATTTTTTTCCTTGGGAGATTGTTCATAAGAATAGGATCCAATAATTATAAATGAAAATCACATGCATATATAATCTATTGTATAATTTATATTAAATTTAGTTCACCTATAAAATGGTCCTAAAATAATTAGTACACTATGATATATGTTATTTTAACAACAAAAATTTTTTTTACTAAAAGTCTAAAATATCCATGACATATGTATGAGGGATATTTTACCATATTTGTATCTCACATCTAATCATGAAAGTTAATTTGAGAAAAAATATTTTTGACACTAGAATTATTTTGAATTTAACCAACAAGTTGAGATTTTTTAAACAATAAAAGTGAAATATTTTGGGAACTTAGTTGTTTATTTTCCCATAATTAAAAATTTAAAATATGACAAATTATTCTTACATATTTTATAAGGTCATATGCAAAAAAAAAAAGTTTTCATAGCATATTTAAAATGCTTCAAACATATAACATTTATAAATGATACGTACAATTGTGTATCATATATTTACATTGCGAGTAATTACTAACTATAATACTAAGCTTCAATTATTAATAAAAAAATCTTAGCATTATTTCAAATAAACTTCCTAATACTTGTTTCATATAAGTTTCTTTAAGTAAAATAGTAAATTTATGCCACAAACTAGTAAGTTTTGATGATTAACAATATTTACTATTCTATCAACAATATTTACTATTAATCTATAAAAACTTACTATTACTTGAACTAAACTTACTCTCCAAAAAGTAAGTTTCGGATATAGAGTAGTAAGTTACTTCAAAAAAAAAAGTAAGTTCCATATTTATTCAAATTTACTTTTTGAGACATAAAAGTTACTAATTTATTGAGTTAACTTACTATTTTTAATGTAAAACTTACTAACCATATTTTTAGGTACTATTTTATTTAGATGACCAGTATAACAGGTAATCAAATGGTCGCTAAAAGTGTTTTTACCTGCTATATCAGGTAAAAACAGTTTCGTTACCATAACGATCGTTACTTCAGACTTTTCCGTAACAAGATTGATTCTTGTGTTGGATAAAAATATGAATGCACGATCCATCTATAATAGAATATAATGATATTAAATAATCTTGGAAATTTTTCGAACTCTAGATATTGATTTGCTCTAAGTACATTATACGAAATGAATGCTTTTACATTAGAATTTTTCATAAAAAAATTTTTGATTTTTTTCCATGTGTCTGTTCTGTCGTATTAACTCAATGAATTTTCTTGAAACGTGTATAGCCAACCATAAACCAACAACTGTATACCAAATTGTAGTCTAGCATTTCCTTTTTTTTGGTACAAAAGGTATAAATTTAGTGATAACGACTAGTTCAAAAGGTAAAAAGGATTATTGCATCTATTAATACAAATAACTTTTTTTTTTACTAGAAAACGTTTGGGTAAGTTGGGTACCAGTAACTACCACGGGTCATAGCATGCTTTCCAAACCACAAATCTCTTGTATCTTTTAGGTTATATTGTCTTGCATCAATGAACATCGATTGGCATATTACATTGTCAAGCAAGTTTGAATTAGGATATATTATCTCATAGATATTAGAGAAGATAAGATGTACTAGTTGATTAGATTCATTTTAGACAAGTCCACAAGTACATGAATTTTCTCATAACACAAATTGTTGAAATGTATTTAATTGACCCAACTCTGAATTTCGAATAAAGTATCAAGAGCATTTGTTTAGTTCTTTGGATAACTGCATGCTGCTCCATCCCACGACCCAAGCTTGGTCCAGATTCATGAGCTTCGATCAGCGTGTTTATTTGCGCGTGCATTTGCACAAGTATTTTTATTGATCAAGGAATAGGGTCAACAATTATGATTAAGGTAATTACTTGTCTACACCTGGTCCAGGCTTCCACTTATAAATCAAGTAGTACACTCAAAAAGTAAATATAAATAAATCTCATGTATTTATTGGTATCATTAGCATTAATTAGGACATATTCTCTCACATCAATTGATATCGATTGGCATATTACCTTACAGAATTAGCATCAATTAGGATATATTATCCAATATATAGTAGTCTAGATTCATTACTGTAGATGTTTATATTCAATTTACATAAGTCCATGAGTATGGGCATCGTTTCATGATACAAATTTGCAATTTAACCCGTGCAAGGCCATGCCTTCTGATACAAATTAGTATTTTGGCCCGTGCATGACATTGTCTCGTGATACAAACTTGCATTTTGATGTGCTATGCACAGATTTATACTTAAATAAAAATAATAGTAAGAATTAATCTTCTAAACACTGACAGTTAGGGCTGCAAACGAGCCGAGTCGAGTCGAGTTTTGAGCTAATCGAGCCGAGTCTCGACTGAATTTTACCAAACTCGAGCTCGACAAGCCGGCAATTTCAAGCTCGAGCTCGATTCGAATCAAGTCGAGCAGCTCGAGCTCGAAAAAAATAAAAAATAATTATTTTATTTTTTAAAAAATAAATAAAATAATATTTTTTTCTTAATAAATAATAAAATATTAATGATATATACGTAATTTTACTATGAAAATAAAAAATAAAAAATATATATAATATACGTAATTTTATTATTAAATAAAAATAAAAATAAAAAATATATATATACTCAACGAGCTTAATATTCTGAGCTCGAGTTCGAGCTCGATTTTGACTCGAGCCGCTCGCGAGCGGCTCGATTCGTTTGCAGCCCTACTGACAGTTTATACACTTTCACTATTGGATGTACAACACATAATCTGAATTTGAATTTAAAAATTAAATTTTGTACATGTGTCGTGCGCATCAACCGTAATAGTATATATATTGTCAGTGTATATAAAATTTACTCTAATAGTAATAATACTAGTAGTAGTAGTAGTAGTAATAATTATTATTATTTAAAATGGTTAAATGCAAAAGAGGTTTAAAATTTAAAAAAAATCTGTTTTAGTATTTGATTTATATCAAAATATCATACCATATATTTCTTATTTAAATACCTTACTAAAAAGCATCAACAAAAGCTAAATAAAACACTTCAAGAAATACCAAAAGCTCACCAGATACACACATTATCACCCTCCCTCCTCCCCAAACAATCAATCTCCTCAAGCCACTGCTCCATCTTGTAAGGCCTGCAACCCCCTTCCCCCTTCTTCTCTACTCAAGACCCTAGCCTAACTCTCCGCCATCTTTAACTCAACTACTTAAACCAAGCTTCCTAGCAACCATTCCCTCCCACCTAAGCCTTATCTTGCTTCACCCTACCCGTTTCCTTCCTAATTGGCCCATCCCACACTATTCTTGCAAATTCTATCGTACGAGTCTTTCCAGTCATCTATAGCTATAAATAATAACCTATTTATTTTGACTCACCCATCAATAATTGAGTTTGGGTATGCACCAAATTTAGTCGAGTCTAAATAAGTGAAACAATGAAACCCCTTAACTAGTGCGTATTAAGTGCGTAGATTTGGGTCACCCATTTTGACCTAATTAAGTTAGATATAAGTGGGTAGATTTAAATCATTACCAATCCAATAACCATAATCTAATTCTGCAACAACACGTTTAGCATTCCTTTCCTTTTTCTTATTTTCATTCTTTTATTTTGATTTTTTGCTATCCTTCTTCTTTTTTGTATAGGTCTAACTAATTTTTCGAGTACTAATTGGTTGCTTACATTAAGACCTATATGATTTATAGATTCTTGTAAAAGTAACAACAATTAAACTCGCTATGATCACCGTTTTTGGTTCCTCTATGCAATCCATTTTTATTTTTCTTTTTATTCAGGTAAAATTTCATTTACTAATTTGGTATCTTTTTATTGGTTGTATTACAATGACATATTGTATTGATGCTAAACAAAATGTGATAGAAAATTTAAGCCAATTTTTTTTGCGTGGGTCATAAATTGATAATTGAGTGGTTCACTCCCATTTAGGACCATAGTTATATAAGACACCTTGATTTTGAACCATTAATAACTTATTATGAGTTAACCCAATCATATCACGTTCAAACCCACGCGAGTCATTTGTTTTAAAAACTCTACCTTATCCTAGATCTTCCTTCCCCAACCCTACAACTACAAACCTACTGTTCCAGACTTTTCATTGTTCACGATTCGTTTCCTTAGTTGTCAAGTGTTTTTGGTCGAACAAAAAGCTAGAATTACGGTTCTCTAGAAAACAAGATTTGGGTATAAATTTCATGAAATTCTGTCATTTTTTCCGCTTCTCAAAATCAACCATCAAAAGATAGTTTTTTAATCAAAAAGGGGGTCTAAAATATTTTTTGGTATTACAATGATATAAAGTATTTTTTTTATAACCATCTATCAAAGGATAATTATTTAATCAAATATTTGGCCTGAAAACTTTTTTAAAATAATTCTAAAGGCAACTATCTAAATGCTCCACTATTCATTTAAATTTATATACTAATTACTAATTTTTCTAAAATGCATTTTTTCATGTACATATGTTGTATGAAAAATTATCTAGATGTTTTTACAATATCACTATAGAATTTATTTTAAATGCAAATAAAATATCTAAACTATAATTTATATACTCCAAATTTAATGCGAGAGTATAAAATGCAACATTGAAAATATAAAATATTTGAAAAGAAACCTATTTAATGAAGTCCTACATTAAAAATATGAAACTTAGCCAAAAAAAAACTACTGAAGTGTTACTAGCTACAAAAAAAATGACGAAGCCAACAAATTTCTTTAATTCTTTTATAATAGTGTTAATGGCTAATATTGGTCACCGTTAAAATGTAAGACTCCTTGATTTTGAACCATTAATAACTTAATATGAGTTAGCCCAATCATATCACCATTCAAACACATGGGAGTCATTTGTTTTGAAAACTCCACCTTATCCTAGATCTTCCTTCCACAACCCTACAACTTCAAACCTATTTTTTCAATCTTTTCATTAAAAATCTTTTCATTGAATGAAGTCCAACATTAAAAATCTGAAACTTAGCCAAAAAAAACTACTGAAGTGCCCTAAGATCACTAAATACCAATAAAAATGATGAAGCCAACAAATTTCTTTAATTATCTTATAATAGTGTTACAGGCTACTATTGGTCACCGTTAAAATGTATATATGAAATTTCAAATTGTATTGAAATTTGAATTATGATATAAATACATTCAATGTGCCAAGAAGATTTTTTAAAGAGAAAATTATGTTAACACGCTTATATCAAAATTACCAAAATGAAGGTTTAGACTATTATTATTTTTAAATTAATTTGAATGCTTCTTTTAATTTTTCCTAATCTATGCCTTTATTTCCTAATTTGAATGCTTCTTTTAATTTTTCCTAACCTATGCCTTTATTTCTAGCGTTGCCAAAATAAATAGTTCAGAATATTTTTATTTCTCTTTCAGTTATATATGTTCATTTGTACCTCTTTTGAATCATAGTCATTTATAAGTTTGGTATGTTTTCTCTTTAAGGTGGCATGACTTCTTTTAATTGGTCAACTCTAGGAAATATTTCTATTGGATTGCTTCAATATGGTAAGTATATAATTGCACTCCTTTTATTGTTCACGAATCCTTTCCTCACTTGTTAATTGTATCTGGTTAAATAAAACTAGAATTGCAGTTCTCATGAAAAATAAAGATTTGGGTGCAAATATCGAGAAATCCTACCATTTTTGGTGTTTTGCATAAACAACCATCAAGGATATATTTTTTTAATCAAATATAGGTATAAATATGTTTTTTAATTTGTATTACAATGATATACTATATTTTTCATAAACACCTATCAAAGGATAGTTTGTTAATCAAATATTTGGTCCAAAAAATTTTCTAAAACGGTCCCGATGGCAACTGTCTAAATGCTGCTCTATTGATTTGAATTCGCATATTAATTTTTTAAAATGCACTTTTTGATGACGTAAAATTGTTGTAAAAAAATTATCAAGATGCTTGCACACTATCAAGATGGAATTTATTCTAAGTGCAAATGAAATGTCTAAACTGTAGTTTATATACTACATATTTAACGTCAGAGTATAAAGTCCAACATTAAAAATATTAAACATTTGAAAAGAAACATATTAAGTAAAGTCCAACATAAAAAATATAAAACTTAGAAAAGAGCAAACCTACTAAAGTGTCCCAATCTCACTAAATACCAAAAAAAAAGATGCAAACAAATTTCTTTAATTAGCATATAGAAGTGTTACTGGCTACCGTAGTTCATCATCAAAACATATGTATAAAATTTCAAATTGTATTGAAATTTGAATTATAATAACTCATTCCATGAGTCGAGAAGTTTTTTGAAGGAAGAAAAGTATATTTACATACTTGAATCAAAATTACCGAATAGAAGATTTGGAATATTATTGTTTCCATGTTGACTTGATTGTTTGTTTTACTTTTCCTAATCTATGACATTGCCTTTATTTTTAGTTTTGCCAAAATAAATAATTTGGAGTATTGTCATTTTCCTTTTAATTACTGTCATGTATTATTTTTTGAATTATTGTTATTTGTAAGTTTGGTATGTTTTTAATTTAAGGTGGTATGTTAGAATTTTTTTAAATAGTTAGCTTTAGGAAATACTGCTATTTGATAGCCTCAACAAGGTAACTATATAATCAATGCAGGTTGAATGCCTTACCAAATTATGAGCCCATAAAATTCCTTTACTCTCTTTTCTATAAACTCATAGGTAACCTCGTCTTGGCATATTTTCTACCACCTATTACCATATTGAATTCTCTATCTTGACCAATTTCTGTATTAAAAAGCCTTCAGTCTTTTCCATAACTAACTTCTAATCTTGACATAACAAGGGATTCTAATCCCTAGGATTCTCTCACTTAATCTTTAACCAATTCAAATCTAACTTGTATTTACTTTCATTTAATTTCTTGCAACCTACTGCCTAGATGGTTGGTTTGACCACTTAATGGCCGGTTTTATATTTATTGCTTTAGCTATATGGCTGGTTGTACTGCCTAACTAACTTCTAACTTTTATAGCTGGTTGTACCGCCTAAACTAACATCTTTTATTACTGATTTTACCTCCTAATTAACTTTCTTCATTTTTATCTCCTTAAAACTTTGATTGTCCAGATAATAAAGGCCCCATTTGGAATCTAAGTTTTTTGGAAGTTTATTTAAAACTTTATTGTAGTGTACTGTACAAGTTTTTGGAAAAAATTTTTAAGATGAAAATCTTTTTTTTCCTTTTTTTTCTCTTTCTTTTTCTTTCTTTCCTTTTTCTTTTCTTTCCTCTCTTCTTCTTCTTCTTCCTTCCCCCTCCCCCTTCCCTCTCCCATTACCTCTACCTCCCCAGCAGCCATGGCCCTAAGTTTTTTTTCTTTCTTTCTTTTTCTCTTTCTTTCCTTTTTGTTTTTCTTTCCTCTCTTCTTCTTCTTCTTCCTTCCCCCTTCCTCTTCCCTCCCCTGCCACCTCTGTCTCCCACAAGAAGCAGCAGCCTGCACGCCCAAATTTTTTTTTCTTTTTCTCTTCCCCTCTTCTCCCTTTCTGCTCCCCTCTCCCTCTCTACTCCCCTTCACCCTCCCCCTCTCTCCCGAAGCCAGAGAACCAGCACCCAAGCCCTTTTCAATTTTTTTTTTACTTTTTCTCTCCCCCTCTTCTCCATCTCCCTCTCCGTCTTTGCCCAATCTGGTCGCGTGACCAGAGGGTGGCCAGGGAGGGGGGAGAAGAGGGGGAGAGGGGATGCGATTTGGTCGTGGGAAGGGGGAGGGTGGCGATCTGGTCGTGGGAGGGGAGGGGGAGCAGAGTGGTCGTGGGAAGGGGGAGGGCAGCCAGGAAGGGGAGTGGGAGAGGGGAGGGAAGGAAAGAGGGAGGGAGAAATGAAGGAAAAAAAAAAGGGAACGCCGGCGCCGAAAGCGACGGCGGAGGTGGTTGCCGGCGATAAAGGTGTGGTGGATTGGGGTGGGGGAGAAAGAAGAAGAAAAGAGAGAGTTTTTTGTGTATTAGATATTTTTGAAGTGTGTAGGTTAAAAAATTTGATAAGTTTTTTTGGGTTCCTGTGGCTAAAGTTGTTAAAAAACTAGTAGCAAACAAACTAGCCAAAAAACTTGGGTTCCAAACAGGCCCTACATTTATTGAGTCAATTGCCTCTGCCACCCTACCTTCTTCCATGAATTCAAGTAGACTTCATACTTGGCTGCAAGCTTTAGAAAGCAAAAACAAGAGCCCATAGGAGACCGGCTAAGGTCCATGAACTTATAAATACTCAGTCTGTACAGATGTGCAATTGTAGAAGAAATGCATGGACACAGATGCATTGCTACAGAACGCTCTTAGGCTAAATCATGTCCACTGGAAAAGGGCTCTGATGTTAGACAGAACCAAAACGTGAAAAATGATACAACATGCTGAAACATTAGAAATTAACAACAGAGTGGCAAATATTCCGTGCTGGAGGATTGAGAAGTATGACAACAGTAATCTCTTTTGGGTGACTGCTAGCATATTTTGACCAGAACAGGGCAAAGGCAGCCCTGCAAAGGAAGTCTGAGATTTCAAACCAACAGTGTTGAATTTGGAAACTCACAAATTGATAACAGATTATCAGTTGGAAACATACAAATATCAAATCTTTTGATTTTCATATTTTGTATAGGAATTAATATTGGCAAGGCTGAAAAGAACAATCAGGCATTATAAATTTTATTAATTGAATTTACATTCTATATAATTATTGCCATATCATTACTTCTTAAAAATGCGAAAGGAAACTTAGGGTCTATTTGATAACATAAAAAAGTGCTGAATCTGAATTTTTTCAGACATTCAGATGTTTCGACTGTTTGATAAATGAAAATCCATTTGCTGAACTTGTTAAGTAATGCTGAACTTGTGTGTATTTTTTTCAGCACAAGAATCCTAACTGAATGCTTAATTCTAATAAGAATCAATAGCATTACTTCAACAACCTTATCTTATCTACCAAATCTACACTTATTTATTAATTATGTTCAAAATTCTTATATAATTAAATAACCTAATATTCTCTAGCTAATGATTTTCTATTTCTCTTTTCTCCCTTTTGAATGACTTTCACTTATTCTCCATATTCCTCATATAATATAATTCATCTTTTATATTAATTTGATTTAAAAATAAATATTATCATTTTCATACCTTACATTTTTAGCTAATTAAATCATAGGTTTTATTTCTTTTTTGGATGAAAAGATATAAGGGCAAAATTGTCAAATTTAACTTATTAAGCATTCAGTTATAAATGTTTATTAAACAATATAAATAGGTTTAGCATTAAAATTCAGACATTTATAAATTTTTTTCAGTGTTTAAAATTCAGCAAATTAATTGTTTCAGTATTCAGATTTCAGAATTCAGACTTCAGAATTCAGATTTAGTTTTATCAAACGAAACCTTAGTTACATGTCATCTCTAAACATAGGAAGTGATATACCGGTGATGAGTAAACCAGTGATACATATCACTATTCTGACAGCAGTACATACAATAGATACACTGTCTTTATGCTCGTTTGGAGTTGCAATGACTTCAATTAGTAGAACTTTTGGTCAAAGCACTTTATTAAGTGCTTAATCATATTGTTTGGGTGCATAGTTATATAAATGCTCAATCATATGTGTTTTAATGGAGATGAATGAATATTCGTGCTAGCTAACAAAACTTTTGCACGATAAATTTCCACCTCAAGTGATTCAATGGCTTCGTAAATTGCATCTCTGCCCACAAGCTTGTTTTCACTCCCTCATCAAAAAGTGGTCTCCAGTTTTTATATGAATAGAAAGAACTCCACAAAGGCCTCTCCAAGAGGTGGTTCAGAATCTCTTGTCACCGATGCCACGTCATCTACTTATGTTCTTTCTTCTGATACAATCTCTGAAGAAGTTTTAGTTTTTGCACCCATCATTGTTGGCCTTCTTGAACTTCAGCAATCACAAAAAAGATTAGAAGAATGAATATATACATACAGAGGCTAAAATAGGGGAAAGAAAGAAGAAGATATGGAAGATTTTGCAACAAAAATTTACAGATTTTTGTATACAACTTGTTTCTAAAGAAGAACGACTTAGCCGATGAGAATTAGAAATCCCGCCAGAAAGAAACGAGTAGAAGTTGTTGGTCTAAACGGTGAAGTAAATTTTGTCTAAAAAATATTGAATTATCAATTGTGCAAGATCAACAAGGAAAAGCTGTGTTGTCCTAAAACTGGTTATTTTTAGTACTGTTTTTTTCCAGAAATGATAGAAATATTTATTTCTACTAATAGAGAATATTACAATATATGAGCAAGGGCTCAAACTTGTCCTTTACAAAAGTGTACTAAGACACTGAGGATCAAAGAACTCCTCATCAAAATAGATATGCATTGCTTGCTTACTCAGTTTATGACTGAGTGTATTAGTACTATCATTACCAGGTTGACTATCAAATGAGCATGTCCTAAACATTGAGCTTAGATCTTTTATGTACTCTAGGTGGCCTGCTATACGCATGTTGCTTGGGGCTTGACAGATTATCTTCTTTAAAATCTGATTGCATGGTATCTGAATCTGTATGTTCTGCCAACCTCGCACTTTTAGCTTACAAAGTGCCAATTGTATAGCCACCAAATTGTCCAAGACAGCTGATCCAATGCTTCTTTCTTTCAGCATCCATGTTGTACCTATCCAGTTCATGGCAAATGTTGCTATTATGCCAATTCCCATTTTCTGTCCTTCAATCTGTTGCCCCACATTTACACGAATGATCAGCATGTTTCCATCTGCTCCCACCCTTTCCTCTTGTTCGTTTGCTGTTTCTGTTTCTGAGATGCTCATCTGTTGCTCTGCCTGTTGGGATTGATGATACTCCTCCTACTCCTTGATTGCTTTTCTAATTACTTCCATTGGATTTTTATCTTTGTCTTCAAATTTTGCTTCATTCCTGGATTTCCAAATCTGTCAAAGGATGTCCACTATTAAAGCTATGTGTTCCATTCCATCCTTTCTGGACTTTACTTCCATTAGCATACTTCACCACTTTCTGAAGTCGCTTGTATATTCAATAAGTCCATCCCACTGTAATGGAGCCATATTCCATATCATCCTTACTTTTCTGCATTGGAAGAAAATGTGCTCCACTGTCTCACTAGTTTCTCCACATTGCTTACAGATTAATTCCCCTTTTCCTGTTCTCCTAAATATTGCCTCTCTTCCTGGTAATACTTGATGCAGACTCTTCCATAAAAACAGCTTGTGCTTGTGCTCTATTCTCATTTTCCATAGCTATTTCCAGATTTTGTCGCTTCCCCCTGTCCAACTTGTTTCTCCCATCCTGCTCACTTGTGTTTTAGACTGCCTATCATCCTTTGTCAGTGCTTCATAAGCAGACCTGACCGTGTATTGTCCATTCTTACTATGACTCCAAAAGTAGCAATCATGTCTACTTGTCAAACTTATAGGCATTTTGAGTATGTTCCCCGCTTCCTGTGAGCTAAAGATCCTAAAAATGAGTGTTGATTTCCATCTAAAGTTGGATATCAGTTCACTAACTTTTGTGACCTTGCAACCTGGGGGTTTTGGGGATTCTACCTTGCCTCCTTTGCCTTCCAGTAGCCAAGCATCTTCCCAAATTCTGGTGCTCTTTCCATTTTCAATTTTTTTCCTTGCTCCACGTTGCACCTCATCTCTTGCTCCCATCAGACTCTTCCATATCCATGATGCATTGCCTTTTACTTCACAGCTCAGTGGTGATGTCTTGTGGTAGTACCTAGCTTTCAACACTTTACTAAGCAATAGATTCGGGCATGTGAGAAGCCTCCAAATCTGTTTGCCTAGCAACGTTTTATTAAAACCTTGGAGATCTTTGAAACATAGTCCACCAGTGTTCTTTTCAGTTGACATCTTTTTCCATGCGCACTAATGCATTTTCCTTTTCCCATTTTCCTCCTCCCATCAGAATCTTGCCATCAGAGCGTTGATTTCTTTGCATAACTTCACTAGAAGCTTAAAACAGGACATTGCATATGTTGGCATTGCCATGGTTACTGTTTTCAGCAGCAACTCCTTTCCTGCTTGACTTAGCTGTTTGTTACACGAGTTCAAGATTGTTTTTTTGCATTTTTCTCTGATGAAACTGAATAGTTGGTCTTTGGTTTTTGTGATTACCATTGGTAGCCCCAAATACTTCCCTTGCTTCACCACCTTTATACTTTCTAAGCTACTGCAGATTTGTCTTTGTTTATTCGGCACTACATTTCTACTGAAAAACACTGAGGATTTTTCCATGTTGATCACCTGTCTTGAGCCTTTTTCATAAGTCTTCAAAATTCCCCTCACTTCTTCAGCTTGCTTCTTGTCTGCTTTGCAAAAGATTAAAGAGTCATCTGCAAAGAATAGGTGAGTTATTGACGGGCCACTCCTACTAATCTTCATTCCAGTCAGCCTTTTGCTCCTTTCTGCTTGATCCAGCAAGTTTGAGAAGCCTTCTGAGACTAGTAGGAAGAGGTAAGGTGACAAGGGGTCACCTTGTCTAATTCCTCTTGAAGGTATCACGTATCCTTTAGGCTCTCCATTTATGTTGAAGGAAAAAGAAGCTATTGTGATGCATTCCATTATCCAGTTGATCCATCTATCACAAAATCTCAGTTTTACCATGATTGCCTTCGGATATCCCCACTCAACCCTGTCGCAAGCTTTCGACATATCTAGCTTTAGAGCCATAAAACCATGTGATCCTTCCCTTTTGTTTTTGAGGTAGTGCAAGTACTCATGAGAGATTATCACATTATCCAAATCTGTCTTCCAGGTACAAAGGCAGCCTGGTTTTTGCTAATACAGTTTTTCAAAACTTTTTTCAATCTATTTGATAAAATTTTGGAAATGATTTTATAAAGCACATTACACAGACTTATAGGCCTGAACTGCTTAACCTCAGTGGGGTTCTCAACCTTGGGGATAAGGGATATGTTGGTGTGATTCATAGCTTTCAGTATATGGCCAGAATGAAAGAAACTTTTGGTGGCTTTTATGATATCATTTTTAAGAATGTGCCAAAATTTCTGAAAGAAAATTGGTGTCATGCCATCAGATCCAGGGGCTTTGGTTGGGTTCATGGAGAAAAGTGCATCTTTAATTTCTTTCTCCTTGACTGGTTGGGTTAGTTGTGAATTCATGTGGTCTGATATTGTCTGTGATATTCCCTCCAGAACCATATCCGTTTGAGTCATTCCCTTGCTACTAAAAAGCTCCTTGAATTGCTTCACAACTTCTTCTCCAATTTCCTCTTCTGATGTAGTCCATGTACTGTCCTCTCTTTGTAGCCTTTGCATTTTGTTGCTCTTTCTTCTACCTTTCACATTGGAGTGGAAAAAGTGAGTATTTTTATCCCTCTTCTTAAGCCACTGCACTCTAGATTTTTGGCTCCAAAACAGTTCTTCTTCATCATACGCCTCCTTTAATTGTCTTTTGAGATCCTTGTTTCTTCCTTTTTGTCATCACACTCACTAACTTTGAGCTCTTCCAGTAGTTTTTTCAGATTGTCAATCTTCTTCCTAGCATTTCCTTGGAAGTTATTTTTCCATTTCAGTAGAGCCAATCTGCAGTTAGCTACTTTCTTATGCACTTTGTACATATCAGAACCTGTTTGCTCCTCCTCCCACGCCTGCTTTATCACTTGTTCCAGTCCCTCTTTTGTCAGTCATCTTTTATCAAATATGAATCGCTTCTTTCTCTTCTCCTTGAGAGGGTTGGAGTCTATAAGCATCATACTATGGTCTGCTCCAAAATTATCTATGTTTTAACTAATGTTCTGTCAAAAATTTGGCTCCAATCATTACTTCCCAAAGCTCTATCAAGCCTTTGTTTAATTTCACCTTCTTGAGCCTAATGGTTACTCCATGTCTAGGGGTTACCTTCAAATCCAATATCAATGAGTCCATTTTGTTCAATGAAGTTCCTAAAGTCTTTAAAGGTTCCTTCCTCTCTCTTTCTACCACCCATTTCTCCTCATTTGATGTAATGTCATTGAAATCACCTGTAATCATCCACCTAGGACCCCATAGAACCTTCCTTCGTTCTACAACTTTCCACTGCTTCCTCCTAATCTGATCATCAGTACTCGCATATGTGCCAATGAACCACCAATCCACATTCTTGTCTGTATCCATTATGTGGATTTCCATAATGAAAGCAGTAGTTTTGACCTCCAATACTTTCACATCATAGTTCCACATTACTGTCATACCGCCTGACTTATTCATAGACTCCACCACTACACATTCATCAAACCTCAATTATCTTCTAACCTTTACCATGAACTGTTGTCTGTTTTTGGTCTCACACAAGAAGACCATTTGTAGGGAGAGGAGGTTGCAAGCCTCCCTCAACTGGAAGCACCTTGGCAATTCTACACCAATGCTTTCATTTATCCATGGGTAGCTAGGTTAGGCTGGCCACCTCCCCTTCTGATTGACTTACACAGCTTTCTTGATCCGTCCCCTTTCTCCCTTTTTTTCCAACTGTTTTAGTCACTTCAACGTTCACCATATCTTCATCTGTTAGTTGGAATTTTCTCTTCCCTATAGTCTCTTTGCTCATCCTGTTATTCTGAACATCTCTCAGGGATTTTCTCTTTATCACTGGAGTTTTTAGCTATTTTCTCGTTCTTGTATTTGTTTTCTGGTTGCTCCTTTCCTCCAACACATCTAGCTGATCTTCCACTTGCATGCACCCAGCTTCTAGTTCCTTTGAGGATTGCTCCACAGCCTTTTCCAACACTATATTTAACTGTTCTCCACATAGTCTTCTTTTAGGCTTTTCCTGCTCCTGTTCCTCTTTCCCATCTCTGTTATCCATCGCCTCCTCCCTCTCCTTCATATTTTCTTGTTCCTTAGGTGTCACTATGGCATCTCTCTGTCTGTCACCCACAATTTGTCGACATTCCTTCCTTGTATTCTCATACTCACTTGATTGACCCCTCTCCACCAACTCCCTTCCACTTGTTTTTGGGACCAGCTCGCCATCTTTAAAGCCCCACCTTTGCTTGTTTGGGGATATATTAGCAGGCTGCCTCCCCCTCCTTTCCTTCTAAGGCGACAGTTTTCCACCTCCTGCCCTCAGCCATAGCCCGAATTGATTATCTTGCTGGCCTTTCCCCCTTAATGTGCTATCTGAGCAGTTCCTTTCATTATGTCCTATTTTGCCACATGAATAACAGAAGTCAGGTTCCCTCTCATATTTGAAACTTAACCATTTCACCTTTCCTTCCATTTTCACCGTGGTACCTCACATGAGAGGTTGTGAAATGTCAGCCATCACTAGCATTTTTATGTGTCTCTCTTCATTTCCTCCTCTTTGAGGTATAATTATTTCCCTCGTTTCATGAAACACTGATGCTATCTTTTTTCCTACCTTCTTTGATATCCAGTGCACAGGGAGATTCCACACTTGAATCCATAATGGAGCTATGTTAAAATCAGCTCCCTCCTCTTCGAATCCTTCAAACCATGGTCTAACAACTAATATCTAGCTATCAATAATCCATGGACCTCCCTTATAAATTCTTTCTTTATCCTTCTCACTGGGTATTAAGAACTGGAATGTGTTGACTCCTACCTCCACCACCCTTAGACCGTTAGGGAAGCCCCATGCTAGTGTAACAAAGTTTTTCATACTCACAAAGTTTATGATTTTCTCATCCATAATCTTCCCAACCAGACTTTCTTTGCACTCCTTCACGCTTGGTCCTACATCTCCCGAGTCAAGCTCTGTTTCACCCCTTTCTTTGGTGGAAAGTACAAATCTTTGCAGTATTTCAGTTATTTCCTCCGCCATAGAGCTCCTACTGGTTTTCTAAGAGGGAATATCACAGATCAAGACCAGTCCATAACAAAGAACAGAAGTGTTTGTTGGCTGACCCCAGAGGTAAACCTCTATATTCAAACGCACCAATTTTTGTGCTGCACTAAGGGTAAGAAGTCAGGTATATAAGACCTCAAACACTTGCCAAAAGACAACCTTACTGCATTAGTACAAACCCCCAGAGAAAGAGCAAGCACCATTTTTTTGCTGTGAAGAAACAACAAGACTGGAACTGTCCTTCTTTTTTTTTTTATAAAATATATATTTTTAAAACATTTTCTATTTTCAGATATTCCTCTCTTTTTTTTAATAAACACATGAAAGAGATAATCTGAAAACTAAAAGGCAAGAAAAAGGAACAATCAGCTTCCCCTCAAGAGTACATGCAGAACCTGAAAGGATCCTTGTGTTTAAAGCTTTAAAGTTACCTGTCTTAGCTTGGAGTAATGTTTCTGACAGAGATAGCAGTGGAGTACCTTCACTTTGCTTCTTCTCTGGCTTCACCAATCAGAACTAAGACTGAGATCTTGTCGGTAATGGATTAATGCTAAACCTAAGAATGTTGGAGAACCTTTTAATGCTAAAGTGGAAGGTTTGATGTCTTCAAGATGGTTGTTTTTAGTGCTTAGGTTGTTCCTCTATTTTCAGACAAAAAGCTTCACCAACCGCCCAAGGAGGGAGATTGGCACATTTCCCAAGGAGGGAGAAAGTTTAGTACTTGGACTATAAGAAATCACCATAAGATTCTTTCCTCGGCTGCAATCTCAAAGGCAAGCCACAGTCGATAGCAAGAATGCACTGAGATTGTGTGGTTAGATTGTAGATGAGGAAATAATCTCTTCAAAAGAGGAAACTGGAAATCAGCAGTAACTTTACCTTGATTCGTTTCAGGCTATTTGAAACTTGGAGTCAAGTAGAATTTCTCCTAAGTGATGAGTTATTGGATTAGTTAAAGCACATATATCTGCACATTACTTTGCTTGTAATTTCATAAGCAGAAAATCATACAAATATGGCACAAGAATGGTGCATCTCATATATCTGCATTTGCCTAAGACTCCCTGTCACTAAGTCCATTCTTACTCTCGCTAATATCATCTAGAACGGCAGCACAACCATAAGTCTCTGACACAGCCTTGCGAATGGAAACAAGCCTAGTTCTCTGAGCAGCTTTCAGTCTCCTAAACCTCTCCTGCCAAAGACACCTACGCATGTACTCATCAAAATGGAGATTACACTCTCAAGTAACCTCTTGCTTCAACTGCCTCTCTTGAACCTCGAGTGTAGCAATTTTCTCATTTGCTGCTTCAATCTGCCGGCAGATAACATTTCTCTCTCTCTATATAGCTGGTTCCTTTCAGATATTGCCTCAATCACAATGTGATCAGGGTATGAGCGGCTGACAAATGCATCTACTTTCATGCGCTCCACCCCTATACACAGGTGGGGCATAGGTTATCTTCAACTGTCCAACATAGGGCTGACCAAAGTGAATAGCAGCGGGATGCTCCTCACGATCCATGATCTAATCACCATTTACAACTTCAAAGTCAAAAACTTAATAAAACAAGTGCTAAATAGCAGCTTTGGTTTATCATAGCCTAACCTTAAACTTTGACACCACTAATTTGTGAGGCCCCAACCTACGTATGTCTAGGAGCTTTGGTTTAGCGTAAGAGTCTCTAAGAATCTAATCATGAGTTTATTAGTCCAATTTAAAGTAACTAGTTAAATAACCCCAACACACACCAAAAATATTCAACCCAGCAATTAATAGTACAACAAAATATATTTCTAATTTAATTTATAGAAAAAATTTCTGAGAAAAGGATGAAAGTTATATTTTATCACTAAGCATTATATTTAACTTTGTAATTGAGTGAAATTATGCTCGCACATTGACTTAGTATTATATTTGACTTTGTTTTTGTTAACTATATATAAGCAATGTTGCTATGTTCTCAGCCTAAATTCCACTGTCATTGAATCTAGTGGAACCTTGACTTGCTCAACTTGCAAAGTTGGATGATCGATCTCATCAGGTTGGGAGAAAAGGGGCTTGAAGGCTGAAAAGTAATGGGAGAAGGGGCGAGGGAAGGGGATGAGATGGGGATAGAGTGAAAAAAGGAGGACAAGTAGGGGTAATGAGGGTGTCTGACGATTATAGAGGGCAGAGGGAAGGTGGAGTGGATAGTGATGAAGGGGAAGGAGGATTGGGTATTTTAGAAGCGGGGGAGAGGAGGGTGGCAAGGGTGGTGGTAAAGGTAAAGGAGGGAGTGAGATGGTAGGAAGGGTAGAGGATGACAATGAAGGGATAAGGAAAATGGCATGGGCATTAGTGAATAAGAGATGGCCCAGAGGTTAAAAGAGGGAGAGATGAGGTTGCAAGAGCATTAATGGAGGATGGTTGAGAGGGCTTGAAAGGAGTGAGAAGTGAGGGTGATGGGGTAGGTGTTGGACGGTAATGGGGGGGAAGGGGCGATGAGGAGAAAGTGATAGGGGAGGGAAAAGTGGGATGGTTAGAAGGCTAGGAAGGCATTAAGGGAAAATATAGTTGGGAGGAGCGGAGTGGGGTTGGGATTGTAGGAATGAGGGTTGGGGAGGCAAGAGAGGGTTGAACAGTACTAGAGGGAGGGAAAGGTTAGGAGGTGGGGGGTGAGATAAGAGGAAGTTAAAGGGAAGAATGATGGGTTGAGGGAATAAGGGTGTTGGACAGTAATAGGAAGAAAAAGGAAAAGAAACTTGGGGCATTATTAAAATGGAAGTAGTTGGTTGAATTAGAAAGGAAGAGAGATGAGAGGGCAGAGACGGCGGTGATGGTTGATGGTTGTGTAAAGGGTGAGAAAGAAGGTGATGGAGGTTAGGAAGGGGAAAAGTTTTAAAGATGGATGGTTAGGAGACCTAATAAAAGGGAGAAAAAGTGGCGGTGGGGTTGTTATGTGGGGAGGGTAATGGGGAGGACGGGTTGGGGAAAAGAAGGGGTTGGGTGGTGTTAGGGGCTGGGAGAATGGAAGGTTGGGAGGTTAGAAGGGAAAAAGTGGTTGGTAGGGATGTTGGTACAAGGTAAATAGTTTGGGCGGGCTAGGTAAAAGGGTTGGGAGGGTAGCAATGAAGGTGGAGAAAGATGGGGGTTGCGATGATAGTAAGGAAAGGTAGGTAACGGGGGTTAGTAGTGAAGGTAGATGCATGTTGTAGTGGAGGGGGTAAAGAGGTTGACGGGGACAATGGTAAAGGTGGATGACTTGGAAATGTTGGTAAAGTGGTACCAACGAAGAGGTAGGAGTGAAAAGTGGCTACGGGAAAGAGATTAAAATGGCAGGAATAAGCAATGAAACGGAGAGAGTGGATAGGAGGTAGGCTGAAGGTTCGGAGGGGAAGAAAAAGGGAGTGGATAGGGAAAATAAAAAAAAAAAAAAAAGAAAGGGGAATTTGGAGAGTGGAAATGGCGGAAAAGTGTAGGTTTAGTAGAAAATAATTGAGAGGGAATAGAGAAAGAAAATGGGAAGTTGGGGAGTGAAAGGGTTAATAGTGAAGGAGGATGGCTAGTAGGTTAGGAGTTTTTTAGGTGTGAAGGGAGGAGGTTGGCAGGGGCAACGGTGAATGTGGATGGCTTGGGAGGGTTAGGTAAAAAAGTAGAAAGGAGGGGGTGGGAGTTAATGTGGAAAGAGAGTGGGAGGATAGGAATAAAGATTGAGTAAAGGAGAGTGGAGGAAGGCTGGGAGGTCAGGAATACAAGAGAGAAAGAGAGGTGGTGGATGGGGAAAAGGGCAAAAAAATGGAGAGGTGGTCTATGAGGGAAAAAATGGAGAAAGAAAGGAGAAGTTGGGGAGTGAAAGATAGTATAGGTTAAGTAGGCAAAGAAAGGGAAGAAATGGGATTGAAGGTTGTGGGAGAAGGAGCTCAGGCTAAAAGAAGAAGAGATAATATGGGTGTAGAATCGTATAGAGAAGAGTGGAGAAAAAAAATGTGTGGGATGAATTGGGAAAGAGGGTGGGAGGAAAGGAATAAAGTGTGAGGAGGGTGTGGAGAAAGAGAGAGTTGAGAACAGTTGATAATGTTGGGAGAGATTGGAAGTTAGGGTGGTAGGGGGAGGAGGAAGATGAAGAGGAGTCGTTGGGAACCTAAACTCGAAGAACAAATGAAATATTATAAAAGATTTACTATTCTTTTACAATGCAAGAATGAACAAAAGGAAACCTCTGCTGTCTAATTGCAAATATGCACGAACTAAATCCGGAAGCTAAAGAATATGATAAAACACAAATTCAAATTGTAAATGCAAGTATTCCAACTTATCTACCACATAATTTGCCTCTCCATAAATATTAAAAGTGATGTGTCAAAAAGTTGAATCAACGCCTTATTTTGCTTGAGTTTATTATAGAATGTGGCCATTTTTCAACTACTCTTGAATGAACCATATGCACAAGACTAATAGATTCCACTACTGCCAGAACACTTTGTAAATTTTGTGGTGCACACATTTGAAATTTAGTCAATAATGCTAAATCTTTTGCTTGTAACACCATACTCGCCAAATTCCTTGTAGAAAGTGAAAACTAGTCTCCTCTCATACAGCGGAGGTCTCTTCCATGCCATGGAAATAATTTACACCTTTTTTGGAGCACCTGATATGAATCATGTAAAGATACAATCCATGTCTCCTCGAAAATGACTTTTCCAAAATGCCTTTGCATACCCAATTTAATATAAAAAGCGATATGCTTCTCTAATAACTTGCTGGGTAGTTCTACTCAAGATGAACTTCCATTTCACTGAATTTTTTGTAAGCCTACTTCTTGACTTGAAGCATTGGAACAACCCATTCTAGAAGCTGTTTGCAATTGTTGAATGGCATTTCCAAACTTGAAATTGAGTTAAGCATTTTGGAGTCTTCTATTTGGTGCCTCTATATCAAATTGGTAGCATGCAAAACCTATAGAGTGTTAGCATAAACTTGATATGTAGTTGTTATATTTCTATCAACCAAGGTAGCATAATAACAAGGGTGACAATTATTGACTCACCCCTTATCTATCAACCAAGTACCGATAATTATTGACTTATTTTCTAGTAGATACTGATAGGACATAAATTAGAGTGTTTTATACGTGTTAAATGTCAAATTATTTATGATCTGCTTTAATTGACTAGAGAATTGTCTCATTTGAGTATATTTTGGGTCTTACAAGAAAAATTGTGGAAGTCGAGGAATGGAAGCACAAGTGAGCGAAGATGTGGAAAACAAACTGAAGTTCGGCACCGGACTTGGCATCGGATGTTTCATCAGATGTAATTTCACCAAATGCAAGAAGCAGCAGTTCACTAAAGTCCGACATTGGATATTGCATTGGACTTTTTGCCAGACTTCATCCAATTCCTGTCACACGCGTCTTTATTCAGTTACAAGAAACCTATTCCAATTGGAATTCACTTATGATTTTTACTAGCTATAAATAGGAGATGCTTAGATGTTTTAGGGGGTTAGAAATACTAGTAGTCTAACTTAGTTTAACAGATCTTCATAACTCTTTCTTGAGAAATCAAGATTGAACCTGAACAATCAATGAGCATGCAAGGCGAGGATTAGAGTGAGCAACTGAGAAGTTTTCTTACTCTAATTCTTATCTTTGTATCAACTCTTTGAATTCGTGGTTTTAATTTTCAATCATTTTAAACTAATTTATTCTAGGGTTAGGGTTTTTATGAATGAATTTTGATTAGTTTCTCCAATTAAATTCTACTATGATTTGTCTATCTTGACTTTAATTACTTGTTTATACCTGATCAACATGAACATGATCTTTGGATTTGTATTGGATGGAGAAGTGAGATGCAACTATGCATTAGATAGATAAATTTGCTTGACCTAATCATGAGAGTAGGTTAAAATTTGTATGATGCAATTATATCACCTAAGTTCTTAAAGGATTTAATTAAATATTTGCAATTTTGTGAGAGACGTAAGATTTAATTAGACATACATTAGATTTATCGAGAGATAATCTAATATACCATTGTATGATGCATTTATAGCTTGTCAAGAAATTAGCAAGAAAATTAATGCTAATTATAGATTAAAACCTAAAACCCTAGTCCCTCATCTATTTGTTTTCTCAACTACTCTTCTAATTGGATTATTCATTTATTTTGCCTCTGGATTCAAATCTGTGAAATTTAACTTTTGCAAATTGTTGGAATAATTAAAGTAGGAAATTAATTTGTCTCTCTGGGCTCGACTCCTGGAATACTCCAGGAAATTTTATTTCTATGATAGACTCTATGCACTTGTAGGGTTCGTCGATCCGATACCAAGCAAGAAATGTGATTAATTGAAACTTATACGTGGATCAAAATATCACGTGCACACATGGAATAGTCAAATATGACTTAGTCTTGTTTAATAACCCAATTTAACACTTAAACTTAATGGGTTCGAATCTTAAGATGTTCAGATGTGTTTGATAACCCAATTTAGTATTTAACAATTCACTAATTTAATCGATCCAAATTTTAGTTTTTAGACTTCAAAATGGTTCAAGAGTCCTATGCTCAAGAGATTCAATCCAAAAGTTGAAGAGTTTTTGGATCATTTAATTGGCAAAAATTGTTTTAAGTGATGCTTGAGGTGTTTGTATGGTGATTTAAAGCAAGAAAAATGATTGAAAATGGAGATTTAATGAAGTGTGGTGTGTGTTGGTGTGGGTTCTTGAGGAATAAAGAAAATGAAGAACAAAAATTTAAAAAGCTCTTTATAAACAAACCTTTAGGATAGTCGACATTTGTAAACTATTAAAGAGAATATGAAGTGTTGAGTAACCCAGGATCTTAAGGGTAGTCGCTGTAGTATTGTGGTGAGCATTCCCGCCTGTCATGCGAGTGACTCAGGTTTGATCCCTGATATGGCGCCAAAAACTTGACAAGATTCTATCATGAACTAAATTTTAATAACCTAAATACCTCATTTTCTGCAAGTATATATATCGTTTATCGAGTATTGAGGATATTAAGTGTCGATTCCAAAGGGAAATTGTCAACTATTGATGGTTTTTTGAACTCCTCTGTTATTTAGACTACCACAAATGAGCAAGTAAGTCTACACTACTAATATGTGATAAAAGTAATACAATGACAAGAAAATGTATTTAGGGTTATGGAATTCCTATCTACTCATACAAATGAAATAGCCAGTTAAATGAGTTTATTATCTTAGTTAGTTATGGCATAATTTTTTAATATACGTGATACACGCTTTCGCCGATGTACCAATCATATGTATAACTATTCCACACCTACTAACATGATATGAAAATAGCTATAGATTCATTACATTCTACGAAATTATATAAAACAAGCCACCAAAACTATAAAGGTATAACCCTATAATAGTGAGTTAACTCCCTAGGTTTAACACATCCATGAACTAGTATTGAATCACAATGGTTATTGATAAAACAACACCTTTAGATAATCACAACCAATGGTTCCAAATTAATCATGATTTTAGAAGAAAAAGTTCTAAATAATATGCTCAAGAAATAAGCTCAAATAATCATGAAAACTTCACTTAAAAATCATGGAAGTTCATCCACTCCCTGGGTTTACAAACTAGCAAAACATAAAAATTAAGAAAACAAGAACCAAACTTATATTATAACCATTTATGTCTAATTACATACAAGGATTGGATGAAACTAAGGACACCAAGTTGTATTACACTATAGAACTAGGAAGCTCTAGTGAAAGACTACATTTTGTGTAGTTTATCTAGATTCCAAAGTTAAGCAAATAAGCTCTCCAAGGCATCTATTTATAGATGAATTCAAGTTCCAAATGAGTTGCTAAAACTAATGCAAGTTTGTGTTTTGAAATCATCAAAAGGTATTTCTTGAAAACGCTATGCTTTCCTGTAGCTGTTTGAGTTAGATTTCCGATGCATTAAGAATCATCTCGTTTGGATGTTCATAGAATGAGGTATGACAAAAGTATCTTTGACTAATCAATCCGCTGTTTTAACTTTCGACAGCAAAAATGCACAACTATATTTCAACTTTTTGACTTGAAAAACTCATAAATTGGATTTCAATTCTTAATTTTAAAATGGATTGAGAATCATTTCAATCCATATTGGGTGTTTTTATAATTGCATTTTACTCTTTAGTAATTAGGTTTTTCCCAAATAGGTCCTTGTAAGCACATATAGTACATGCATAATCTTAGTGTCACTGTGCAAAACTATTTTATTTTTTGTTTTTAGTATGTAGAGAAATAAAACTTTTGTTAATTTACATATATTCGTAAATCCTCTTAATAGGGGCTTCTAATGAATCAAATTGTCCGCAAAGCAAGCTCATTCAAACTCATTTGAGTTTGATAAAAGCTCGTTTTTGCAATGAACGATGCAATACGTCTGTCAAACATTGATGGTGGATGGGTGGACTCATTCTTTGGTGGACACCGAACAAGAAACATGAGTGGCGGTATTTGTACATAGCACTGAAACACATACGTAAGCAATTTTTCAAATTTCATTTTACTCTATAAAAATCTAGATTATTCTCAATTAGGTCCTTCAAAAGTTACATCTACAATCCCAATGCTACATCCCAAAAATTCAAGGTAAACCACATCAACATGTTCACCACATGCTCAAGGACAGAAGCAAAACATAGAGATCAGTTGGGGGAAAAACGTTGAATGAGTTGATAAATTCTTGAGGGGGCCAACCTTGATCTCTTGAAGGACCTAAATGAAACCATTTTCTTTCACAAGAGGAACTTTCACAATTCTTGAAATCATGGGGTGTCCCAATTTTCTGATAAACCGCTACATCCTTGAACAACCTGACTCTTGCCACCCCTTCTACTCAATTTGCGCCACGTACAGGCAGAGGTGGCAGCAAGCTCTTTCCTTCCCGACTCCGAACGCTACAGTCCATACTCTTCAGTCTTCACACTTAACTGCCATAACCAAAACTGAACAATTCTATAACAATTCAATATTCCAACCGAACTGCAATCAATACAGTTCCCCTCCACATTCCTTGCATCTGTGATAAGAGATGAAAGCAGAAAATTTGCTGGCATCAGCCAGCATCAACATAGGAGTAGCCATGTTCATCCTTTCACTTTTTTCCATACTGAAAAAGCAGCCTTCAAATGCACCAATATACTATCCACGTCCCATTTCTCTGAATCACCATATCTTTTTGGACGAGCGTTTTACCTTTTCCCGATTTCTTCCCTCACTGGAATGGGTTCGTCGCGCATCGCGAGTTTCCGAAGGGCAGATTCTTCAGCAGTGTGGTCTTGACGTGCTCGTCTTCATTAGACTGTTTAAATTCGGGTGAGACATTAAACCGGTACTGAGGCTATTATTGTCTGTTTAAATTCGTTTGTTTTATAGAAAATCTGTCTTGACCTGTTTTATTTATCTGTTTTATGGCTAGTGTTTTGTTATTAACTTAATTATAACCTTAAACAATTTAATTTATTTGAACGTCATACTCACTGGTCTCGGTGAGAGCGAATTGATATGACAATCAAATATGCTCAATAATATGTCTTTGTGCTGCACCTGTTTTATACAAAATACTGAATTAGTGTTTGTTGTGATATATCAAGGATACAATGGAGATATGAGATTTTGCCATTATTTTCACTAGTTGAAACTTTGATGTTGTGCACTTTGAGATAAAGTTTTCCCAATAACTGATGTCAATTGATGAACTTTAGCTGACCTTCTGTAGACTTAAACTTTCAGGATCAATTTTTTCACTGTTTCCTGTGTTGTTGGTGTATTGGTTTTGCTTCCACTTAACTATATTGACGGTGACAGACTATCTTCACAATTTCATTCAGTGAATTCTTTCACAATATCTAATATTAAAGGAGGTTCTAACAGGTAAGTTAATCGGACTCTCTGGATGCATTTTAATCACCATTGCAGTTTTTTTTTTTTTAATGTCTCGTGAATGTAACTGATGTATACCTCAATGTCAATCAGATTAGGAGTTAGTTTATCAGACTCTTGATGCATTTTATCACCGTTGCATTTTTTTTAAGTGTCTTGAATGTACCTCTGTGAAATAGATTTGGAGTTAATTTGCATACTAGTTATTTATTGAGTTCTTTGGTTTAAAGATGAGATATACTAGGTATAAAGTATTAGTGGCATAATTGTACTGATTGCTTTTTTCTTGACTTCAAACTAAAATGTCAGTCTCATTCAAGAATTTTTATTGTAAATGCATTTAGTCGTCTCATCTTCCTTTCTCTCTTTCTCTGATGTGTTGTCGTAGAGAAATACAAAAGGCTAGAAGGAAAATCATTCAGAAGTGTGGAAGAGTTATAATGGAGAGAACGTTTTGACATCTATTAGAAAGAGAGTCAGAGAGATATATGCATTGCATTTTAAGGAACTACTGATAGTTTGTGCAACTATCAGAAGTATATGGCTTGGCAATGCCAGCTTGCTATGCCAACCATCTAACACCTAGTTTGGACTTTGATCAAGGTATATGCTCATTACTTGATGTTTTTAGGGGATCATACATGTGTCAAAGTCATCACGATCCAAAATCCTAGATTTTCTCCATATGTTATTACTAGCAATACTCCAAAAGTTTGTTGTGGTTTTGTACTGCAATTAACAATGAGGACCCTCTTTTTAAGCTGGATATTTGCTCGTCAAGGAAGAGTTCTCAGACTTGGCAATCATTTGGCAATTTTCTTCTATGCACTTCTTTTAGAAACTGTGGAGAGAGAAATGATAATTAACTTCATTCAAATATGACCAGAATAAAAATTAGCATAAAAACTCACTACTAAAACAACTACTATTGTTGAATATGAACCAAAAGCTTCTGCTTTTGTGATCATTTTGCCACAACTCAGTATCCAATAAGAAGATAACTGTGTCCTGCATCTGTGGATTGTACTTGATTGGTTCCTCTGCATAAACTCATGATCTCAGAGAAAAGAAATTTCACTTGGAATTTTGCCGGACAATGGCAATTACAAATTGTTATAATGCCATACTGTAGTAGTCTTCTAATCTGAATTTTTTTTGTGACTGGTGATGAGATGTCACTTGAGGCAATAATGATAGTTTGATCAAGCAGCTATCCTATGCTGCTCTCTTTAAGTCTGTATGCATGGTGGTCCTCATAAAACTGACTATGGATCCACACAAAATTGTTGGTGTTTTCTTTTTGCTTTCTGTCAAGAGGTATGTGGAAGACATGAGATACAATGGAGCATAATGAGAACAAGACTTGTAAAAGATAGAGCTTGGCCTTATGTTGTGTGCTTGGTGGGCAACACTGGTACCATGGGTGTAGAATCCTGACTGAAATGATCTTTTTTCTCCCTCCTCCTATCCTTGGCAATAGGTTTAAGGAAAAAAATGGGAAAAAAAACTTGTCAAATTAGTATAGCTTTCCATGAATGCAAGTGACAGTTAATTGAAGGGAGTTTGTATAACTTTTTTTTTTAACTTTGTCATTGGATTCTCTTCTCTATTTAATTCTTCTTGGATGTTAATTTTTGTAAGTGGTATATCTGTGGTATCCTTTGTATTGTTTTCTTACTTTCCTTTTTATTGTATCTTGAGACACTATTCTTGAAATTGATGATAAGCAGGCAATTCTTTTTTTCTTTTTGCATGTATTTGTTTAGATTCATCATTGTGGCTATGCCATTGTTTTTTTTATAGTCATGGCAGTCCTCTTTGTTTATTGTCTATTAATTGGTGTTGTTTGCACACTCTGACCACTTTTGTTATGTTCACAACATTCTCTTTTTGCTTGGATTGATTTTTAACCTTCAATCAGAATATTTTGTTGGTAAAACCTTCTTTAATTGGATGTTGTATATTATTCATTAATTTGTTTGCTATTTGCAGGCTGTGGGTGCATCTTTCTTGCTTGTATTTTATATCTTGCTATGGATTATACCTATTGTACAAGGTATCACTATGCTCTGATCTTTACACAGTAATATGAAAAGTGTTCTCAGCAGCTCCAGCGAATCAGTATCTTATGTTTAGAGTTCCCATAGTGATGGGTTAATTTTCCCCCGCAGTTGGTATCATTTTTACTAAAAACAGGAATTATTGATAGACATTCCACCTATCCCATGAGACACTAAAGCTAAATCTATAAGGATTCATGCAATAATACTGCCATCATATATGTCATCACATGCTGTAAACTGTTTTACTCAATGAATGGCTAAGTAGCTTAAGTAGAAGGGCTGCATCTGACAATGAAACTATGTACTTTTCTTGTTGGCATGACTCATTGATCCATTGTTTTCCTGAATCCAAACAGCAACTACTGGATTTCTGTAGCTTTGATCTCTAATCTATCATATCCTCGGAAGCAAGTTTTGGGGATGGCTTCTTATGGAGTTTGATAGTTTAAATGATAAAATTATGCTTGGCAGTTGAAATTCTGTGTAGAAAGATAAAAGAATGGTTAGAATATATTCCTATTAAGAGAAGAAGAGAGATGGTTAGAATATAGTCCTATTAAGAGAACAACAGAGCATTTTCTTCACTCACAGGAGTATCCATAGTCTATGCAATGGGCATATATATATTTGAGCATTTTCTGTATGAAGTTTGGTGCTTTCTTTTTCCGATCTCTGAAACCTTATTTATACATGCTTTAACTGGTAATCTTCAATTCGAGAGGGCTGTTAACAGCCACCAAAAAAATTAGCCTTTGGTCATATTTGTTTTTTAATTTACTATTGGTACTTGAATCACAAAGTTTTTCCCCTCTTTTCTTCTGGGTTTCCTTTTAAGGTCTCAATTTAGCGACTGATCATCTTAGATTGTGAGTTCTTGGCAAAGAACTCTGAGCTTTGACTGTCAGTTTCATGCTTTTTCTCAGTAAAGAAGTTTGTACTTCAAGTCCAATGCTTAACCTTTACATCGTTACATCACCAAACTAAGAGGTAGAATACTTCTGTTAGTGTTTCACGATTAGTAGATCTCAAGGAACTTGAACATTTAGTATTAGATTGTTCATGGAAGTCTTCACGTGGTCTGGATTTGAAAGATTGCGTAAAAGATGCAGGACAAGAAAAATCATCTAAAATATTGAACGAAGTCGTTCATTTCTAGAAAATCAATGGTCCTGATAGGGTCCAAAAGTATCATGTCTGACATGTGATGGTGATGTTTCTCTAAAACATAACCTTAAAAGGATTGTCAAAGCTTAACTGAGCTTCAAAGAGCCTGTTGTCCTTAAATAAGTTTGAAGAAAAGACAAATAAAAGCTCAAAGTGGTTACAAAAGAAGAAATTGTTGTTCAAAACCAATCAAAACAGTCAAAAAATTCAAATAAAAATCAAGAAACTACTTCAACCATCTTGAACCATCACATTGGTTGTTTGACATGAATTTGAATAATTGGTAGCTTGATGTTAAGAACTAGTTTCCTGTTTCTATATCCAGAAGTATCATGGATTGTCACTGTTCTTTTAAAACTTCTCTTATTGGAAAGGCATAGTTGTTTCAAGAATTAAAGAAAGAGAAAGGGACATATTTAGACGTTCAAATGATGCACAGTCAGAGCACCTAGGGGACAGCATGACTTTTTCCTTAGATTTGCAGTAACAGTTAGAAATTTTATGAGTAGAGTAGTCATAGATGTTTCAATGTTATTTCTCGGAATCCCTGCATCATGTAGGTAAGATTCTTAAACATGATTTGTAGAAGTGATGTAACACAAGCAGGGACTGTCTAAACAAAAAGAAAAATCAAGGACAAGTACTGCATCGTTTCTTGCGTTAGTTAGGGGGTCCAATAGTGAATTTATTAAAAAGCAGCACACTGAAGTAAATGCATGGTACTATATTCTCATCTTTTCATTCATACAATCAAACAACAGTTTTAGAAGCTCAATCTATCCCCATTGCTGAATATGTTCAGAATGGTACGATTCTATTCAAAGGTAGATCAGTTTGATGTTCACTCTAAGGTCATATTTCTTTTCTTGGAAGTTTTTCTTTTAATTTTAGACAAGTGGCTTTAACAATTGGTTCCTTGCTTCATTTTTCGGTCAGGAATATAAAGATATCTGGTTGAAAAGGATTCAGCAGCTACATAACTTAAGGCATCGACCAGATCAATTCACTGTCCTAGTTCGAGAGATCCCTTTTTGCAATGAGCACAAAGCTTATGGTTGCTGTGTGGATCACTTTTTTTCTAAACACTATCCATCTTCTTATCAATCATATCAGATTCTGTACGACTGCGAGGAACTCGAAAAGTTGCTAGTAAGGATTATTCTCATTGTGCTGCTCACCAAAAAAAAAAAAAAAAAGAAAGATCTCCTTACACTGATCTTGATACATATTTTGAGGAGTATATTTGTCCCTTTGGAACACACCAACCTGAGATGAAGGAAAGTAATAATCTGTTAGACTTTAGCTGTAAATCAATGTTGATTAATGTCCTCAGTTTAGCAGCCTCTGACATTTTTCTACGGTTAAAATGCATAGGCTTAGAATCTGAGATCCATCTCAAAAGAAATTTGAAATCAAGGTACTATTATCGTGGCTGCAGATGAAATATCTATATGTTGTTTATCATAGAATATTTCATACTTGTCTTCACCAGTATGCTCAATTGATTAAGGGATACAAAAATCTATGACTTTATTTGCTTATTGAATATGTACTGCATAAATGTAGGTGGTTGGCTAATGTTTGTTACTTTGTTATGTTCTGAGTTAACCAAAGTAACAGTGTATCCTGTCTACTGGTCACTTCCTTTTGAGTTAATAGTTGACCCAAAACATGACAGTTTATTTGGTCTTAAGTTAGTAATGTGTGCTTGTACATTATTCCGAAAAGTGCCAAAGGAGGGGGGATGAAAAGATTGGAATCAAATAATCAGTAGGTAGAGGTTGTATTTCAGGTGGTATTCCCTCCCTTATTAGTTGCATCAGTGTTATGTACAGTGTCTTTTCGTTTCTCTATGGTAGTCAGTGCAACAAACCGAAATTTTTGGATGTAGAGATTAATTGGGAGTCCACACTTCTAAATTTTCATTTCTGTAATTATGGAAATTGCCAGTATCAAATTTTCCACTTTTATGTAAAATGTCAATCATTCTAAATAGCCTCCATTATGGAATTTGCCAGTATCAAATTCCACACTTAACTTCATTCTAAATGGCCTCCATTCATTCTAAATAGCCTCCATTATGTAAAATGTCAATCATTCATTTCTGTAATTATGGAATTTGCCAGTATCAAATTTTCATTTCTGTAAAATGTCAATCATTCATTCTAAATAGCCTCCATTAGTCCGATTGTGAGGGTTAATGGAGCCACTGTTACATGAGCTATTCTTTTGTGTCAGGAAAGTCGGATGTGAAGTTAAGTTACACTGGCATAGAATGCTATTTGCACTGCTCTACACTGTATTTATGATTTGGCTATGTTGCTTTTCTGTGATAAGAACAGTGAATGTCTTGTTGACAGGGGTTAAGAATTGCAGAAAGCATTTTTCTTGGATGATTGGCTTGCAATTAATGAAATGAAGTAACTTAAATATACTCCATACCGTACAAAGTTTAAAAACTACATTTGAGAAAGAACCTGTTTATGCTATGCTGCAGGTGCATTAATATCAGTCACATGTTAAAGTTAAAGCAAGACAGATGCATGACATAAGTGAAGCTAGCTCTAATTTGCTTAATACATTGTAAAATGCAATTGATTGAGAAATTGCCCACCATCCTAATATATATTTTTGTTAAAATTAATGAATTTCATTGACATACATTACGAGTCTTAATTGGTAGTCATATTTCTAGCACACTATAAAAATGAAATGTTTTTAGCAGATTGTTATACAAATTCACGTCATTCCTTTGATTGTAAAACCACTGAGTAGCTTTATCTTTACTAAGTATGGGTTTGGAGATCATGGTTTTTGACTGGATATTGTAGTTTAGATTGTGAGTAGAGCATGTTAGATCTGAAAATGAAAGCATGCCTGCTTTTATTTCTTCACGTACAAACCCAAAAAAGTTAGTAGTGCAATCATTACTTCTCGCTGATGCATGGGCACAGAGATTTTCTTACCATCTGGAAGAGGAAATTCAGTGTAACACTATGATAACATTCATTGTACCATCCTTAAATTTTCGTTCTGTATCTGTCATCTTAATCAAATATCTAAATGCCTATTTCCTGAACCACTACTAATCACAAGATAATATTGGATGTAGATTCATGGCAAATCAATCAGAGAAAGGATTGAGAAATTGACACAGCAGTCATTGACTAATAGATATACAAGACGATCAGATAGCTCAAAAATAGAAATACTCAAAGAAATGCTTCAAGATGTGTGTCGTAAGATACGACACATAAGGGGTGAGGCGATGCTTTCAGAAAAGGTAAAAGTAATCATCAGAATCATGGTACTATACTCTTTATTGAGTACTGTCATCAGTATTGGCTATTATTACTGGACAACTTATTCTTTTCAGATTGAGATATGATTTACCATTCTGGTGTTTTTGGTTTAAACTTTGCAAGTAAAGTTCATGAATAAAAAGGGATTTTCTTCAGTTACTGGCAAATCATAGAACGTCCAAAGATTCTTGTCAAGATTCATGTTCTGCTTTAGTGTTTAACGTCTGTGGAACTGCAAAAATTGATTGTTGATATTGCTTTCTGGCTAATGTGGATAGCTTTGTGATTGCTTCTGCTATTTCCTATATTTTATACTGCACGTTCCATGAGTGGCTTGAGGAGAAGATTGCTCATTGTGAAATTATGAGAAACTAAAAAAATGTTCTCCATGATACACAGCAACGGCTTTTTTTATTTTCTTATTATTATTATTTTTTTCAACTGTCTGGGAAAACTATTTGGTGGTGCAATTTCCCAAACACCTTCGGCTAAAACATTCCCTTGCCAGGAGGCAGATCGAAGCCTAAAAATTCCTAATTATCAAGATGACCTATCCTAGATTACAAGTTAGAAACTACATTGCATGCTCTTACTCTATACTGAACGTTGCAGCTAGCAAAGCTTTACAGTCCCCGATGATTGCTAGAGCTGGGTGATGTGAATTGTTTCTTGGTCAAAAGTTCTACTGACAATTAGGAATCAGTTTAAAATTCAAGATTTTCACATCCATGTGCCATGCATGTTCTAGGCTTCGTCTGATGCCCCACATTCATGTAACATCCATCACTGAGCATATCAGTTATGCTCCCAGTTTATCCCAAAGTTTGTTGGACGAAATAAATTAGTTTGTCAAGAATTTTTTATATTCAGATTTCTATTGTCATGCTTCATTTGTGTAGGAGTTGCCTGTTGCATTTGTTACGTTCAGGTCTCGCTTGGGTGCTGCATTAGCTGCCCAATCTCAACAGCACTCAAATCCTCTAGTATGGATCACAGGAATAGCCCCAGAACCAAGGGATGTTCTCTGGAGTAATTTGGCGATTCCTTATCGACATCTGCCGCTGCATGAAATTGTTGTCTTCTTGTTAGCATCACTTCTCACAATATTCTTTGCCATCCCTGTCACAGCTATTCAAGGAATTGCAAAATTTGAAAAATTACGAAAATGGTTTCCACCTGCAATGGCAGTGCAATTAATGTAAGATTTCTCATCTTTGATATTTGTGATTGAGAATCCTGCTTGAAAATGGTTTTCAGAATTAGCTGATACAGTTAACCTAGAACTGCACATAGCAGACAGCTTAAGTTTGCAGCAAAACTTCTCTATCGCTACCCATAAAAGAAACTATGTGCTTCATTAATTGCTATGCCAGTATCTTATTCTCTGTGCACTATCATGTTGCTCTTCCTCTTTTAAGTGCAGGACAGGATAATGTACAAAATGCTGTCTCACCAAAATTGTTCTGCTC
Source organism: Coffea eugenioides (assembly GCF_003713205.1). Taxonomy (NCBI): domain Eukaryota; kingdom Viridiplantae; phylum Streptophyta; class Magnoliopsida; order Gentianales; family Rubiaceae; genus Coffea; species Coffea eugenioides. The sequence continues at coordinate 44,568,450 of NC_040036.1, read as the reverse complement.
TTTTATTCTTTAATGATTACCAGGATCTGTTGCATGATAGAAGCAGGAAACAATGTTTTTAGATCACAATCAGAGAGGTTCAACTCTTACAAAATTGGGTGCAAATAGAATATCATTGGAACTTTAAATCTGTATAAATTTCTTTTCATTTGTCTGCATGAGAAAATTGAGATAGTAAAAGGGGTTTCAAAAGCTATACTTGTTTACAGAATAATCCTTGATGGGCTGAGCTGAAAGGAAGCTATTACTGCTATATGCTAAGTTTAATAAAGTAGAAAGAATGAAGAAATAATTTCACCTGTTCCTATATGCCCTGTGTTTCTTTTATAGTTATTCCTGCAGTATTTTCCTTAGCCTGCTGAAATATGTTTTTCCTATGTTGTTTAACATACTAAGGCACATGGACTTCGGCGATTCTCTAATTTCAGAACCTATCGCTAAAGAATCTATTGGCTTTTGTTTGTATGTGTTTTTCCTTTTTTTACTGTCTTATGCGCTAGATTCACCTGTTCCTATATGCCCTGTGTTTCTTTTATAGTTATTCCTGCAGTATTTTCCTTAGCCTGCTGAAATATGTTTTTCCTATGTTGTTTAACATACTAAGGCACATGGACTTCGGCGATTCTCTAATTTCAGAACCTATCGCTAAAGAATCTATTGGCTTTTGTTTGTATGTGTTTTTCCTTTTTTTACTGTCTTATGCGCTAGAGCCTCTTGTTTTCAAGAAATTGTGGCTTTGGTTTCTACCCTCATAAGAAAGGAGTTTGTAAAAATTTAGAATCTGGAATGACAATGAAAAGCATTAGCAGTTTGTATGTTGCAGTTGGATAAGCCCTACTCTCCTATATGTAATGATATCCTCGGAGAATACTCTGTCCTTTGCCTAAAAGAGAACTCATGTCACAAGAGGACTTGACAAGAAAAAAAATATTTACTGCATCAGGAATTCAATGAAAGGAAAGATCAAGGAAAGAAAAAAGAATACACCAAAATGCAGGTCCTGAACCTAAGCTGGTCCTTGTTATAAGTGAATACATTGAAAGAACAGCAAATGATGAATCACGAGATAATTTGTGACTTAATATGTTCATTTAAAAGTTTGTGCTTTCTAATTATGATTGTTTTCTCTTTTTAATCTTCGTAAAATTTTGTTAGGAAGGGGGGAGGTGACTGGACATCTTCCTAGGGACTCAGTCTTTTTTTTTTTTGTTGGGGGGGGGGGGGGTGTTTAAAGTTGATATCCATATTCTACTTTTGGCATTTCCATCCAATGTGATTGCATGATTTGAGTTTTTGGTAAGACCAGCAAAACTGATCTCTTTTTTTTTTTTTTTTTTTTTTTGTTTCTCTGACATGTACAATTTTCTCCAGACCAGGACTAAGATCCATTGTGACAGGCTATCTTCCAAGTGTGATTCTGAATTTTTTTATTTACATTGTTCCCTTTTGCATGATTGCTATGGCACAAATGGCGGGTTATATTTCAAGGAGTAAGAAGGATATAAAAGCTTGTAATATGGTCTTCTATTTTCTTGTGAGAAATGCATTCTTCTTGAGCTTATTATCTGGATCCTTACTAGACCAAATTGGGGAATCTTTCACTCATCCTAAAGATTTTCCCAGTCATCTAGCCAGTGCTGTTTCTGCCCAAGTAAGAGCAACTTTCTGGATATTTGCTTTCTATTTCCATCTCTTGTATGGATTGAACATGAGACAATACAAAAAAAGACCCTTACACTTGAATTGGTGGTTGTAAACATTGTTTGATTTAAAGAATTGTCTTGTTTAATCCTTGCTATACTTCTTTTGGTGTTTTGTTTCAGGCAGACTTTTTCATGACATACATCTTGACAAATGGGCTGTTTGGATTTTCTTTAGAGATTCTCCAACCAGGATTATTCATGTGGAACTACATAAAATCCCACACATGGCACCGCGGAAAGAGGAAAACTGCATATCTTAACTCAATACCTTATTACCGAATTATTCCTTTTGTTGCTCTCTCTATACTGATTGGCATGGTATATGCAATTATCTCGCCCTTGCTTCTGCCATTTCTAGTTGGCTACTTCCTGCTAGGCTATGTTGTTTTCATTAACCAGGTTATCTCTATATCCTTCAAGAAATCATTGAGAATCTCATACTTCTGAAATTTATCACAATTTGCATTCCTGTCAATTTTCAAATCATGTGATGGTCTATTTGTTACCACTGTTATAAACAGTTCTGATAATGCTTCTCAGTGCATTTGAAGTTGGAACAAAATCTTTTTGTGGAGTCTTGCATATGTGTGCACTCACAGACATGCTAAAAGTTGTGCCATGACATGCTATGATGAGTCTATGCATTACATGAATTCAATAGGTTGTTTTGCTGTAATAAATCTAGAATCAGATATGCTCAAAAAACCTGTTATGCACCAATGTTTTAAAAGGTAAGGAGGGCTGGGCATTTAATGTCTGGCTAGACAAGGCGAAAGCCATGCCCCACAAATTTTGACTTTTTTTATACATTTAAAAAGATAAAAATATAAGAATACTAATATATATATATATATATATATATATATATATGTATATATGTATAATAGTTACTAATAGAAACAAAATATTGATAAAGTTAAAGAAAACTACAAAACATTATAAGAAAAATCACAAACCTAAATTTAATACACTTTTGTTAGAAATTATGAGATTTCATGACTGCAAAGTGTTCAATTTATAAGGCTAATGCTCAATTGCTTGAACCTACAACCTATGTTCCTTCAGAAACAAAATCATTAAGTATCAAAATTTAAAGTCTAAACCATACATTAGTCATCTAGTCTTATTAGTAGAAGATAATAATAACTTGGCATCAACAACAAGGAAAAACAGTGTTAAAAACAAAGTCATAAATGCTTCTACATTGTATTTTTTTCAAAAATTTTGAAAGAGAAAACAGATGAAATCCATTTTTGAAGATCACTAAAGAAAAATAATGAGTTAGGAAACTAAGATAGGACGAAAGAAAAACAAATTCAAAGTTCAAACTTAAAATAAAAAGAAAAGAAAAAGAAAAAGCACCAAATGCCCAAACACCTAACGCCCTAAACACCAGGGTGTACGCCCTGTAGCATGGGGCAAATGCCCAGTAACACTTATGCCCCATTCAATCGCCTTGGGGCATTTGAGGGTCGCCCCACCCCAAGGACTCGCCCAGAAAACATCTTTGAAAACACCTATGCACAAAAAAGATGCATAGGTTGCTCTTGGTTTTACGATGTGGGCAACTGTGGCAAGAGTGCAACGGGCTGCTTCCTCTAAAGTAAGCAAAACTTTATGCAAATACCTTAAATCACTATTGTTCACAAGTTGACAACACTACATAGGCACTGCTTTGATTCATCGATGGTGGTTGTATTTACAAAATGTACCTTGAATTGAATAAACATTAATTATTTGTTAAAACATGGGTTGTGGGGTAAACATTAGGTACTATGTCAAATTGTCATCCATGAATTTAGTTGTATTGGACTTACTCGACATCCATGAATAGCATGTCAAAGACATACACTTTGATTCATCGATGGTGGTTGTATTTACAAAATGTACCTTGAATTGAATAAACATTAATTATTTGTTAAAACATGGGTTGTGGGGTAAACATTAGGTACTATGTCAAATTGTCGTCCATGAATTTAGTTGTATTGGACTTACTCGACATCCAAGAATAGCATGTCAAAGACATACATTAATTTCCTGCCTTTAGTCTACACAATGAAGCTATTTAGCACCTGTTTTGCTACCTTTATAAGCTTTCCTCGAGTGAGGAACATTTGTCTAATATGAATAGTTTGCTGGTGAATGGAGAATCTTTTTATCCTGAGGTAGCTTTCATCTATTGCTTACCGATGTCTCCTGCTTGTTTTCATTCTCATGGTGATACGTCCACTTTATACAACTAGCACAGTGACTATAATCTTGGAGTCAAAATATATTCATAACAGATGTCCTGCATTTTATGGCAGATTGAAGATGTTTATATAACTTATTATGAGACATGTGGTCAATATTGGCCATGCATTTATCTGTACATTCTTGTTGCTCTCATCCTAATGCAAATAACTATGGTTGGTGTCTTTGGACTGAAGTCAAAGCCCTCCGCATCCATTTCTACAATTCCTCTACTTCTTCTCACTTTCAGTTTTAATGAATACTGCAAGAGGCGGTTTGTTCCAACATTTCACAAATACTCTATGCAGGTAAGTTTGTTTTTCCAATGCTTGTGGTAAACTATTTGCTCTTCTTTCTTAATTTTCATTCTTAACTGACACGGCAACCTCCCATTTCTTTTAAGATTTCACCACTATACTGCTGCCACAATTTAATTTTTTTTTTTAGGCTAATGTAGAAATGCCTCTCATGTGAAATTTATATCTGCGAGGGACTTGAATGTAAGACTGTTACTTCAGTCATGGACATCAATTTATTGCAACACTCTTAAGAAAGACCTACCTATCCTTAATACAGGATATCCAGTACAGAGGATTATAATGAGGTTTGTTTGAGAACCACTATATAAATGGAAGTTGTTGCTTTCAATAACAGGCATGAGGTTGTCTTCGGTCATGTTTCTATGTCACCATAAATATTTCCCAGGTTGATAATCAGCCTGATAAAAGATTTCATGGATAACTTTCCTGCAATTGTTACGATATTTTATACATCTAAAGTTTTGTGTAAGAAAAAACTATCCTTGATCGATTAAGTTTGTCTTACATCTTAAGCAACAGTGTTTCTGTCACAGATTGCTAGATTGATACAAAAGAAGAAATGTGATGAGAGAAGAAGAGAATAGAATTAGACAGAGACAGAGAGGAGAGGATTTTTGTGTAAAATAAACATAAAGAAGTGTGCTGTCACTTACTTTAAATGTTATTAAAAGATATCAAGCATAACACTGTAGTACCTGAAAAAATATGGTAACACCCCTAACTCAATACCCTGGAATTAATGGACTTACTATCAGAAGCTGCAATAATTTTATGCCAACTCAAGCTCCTCTATATGTATTATGTACCTATTGTTTTATGCTTCGTTCTGTCATGTAAGACTGGGTTTTGAGCAATTTTCATTTATATTGGAAAGCTTATGGTCACAATTCAGACCTTGTCCGATAAACCTTGGCCATATTTTTAACAAATTTGGAAACGCAGGACAAGAAGCCCATGAGTCATAACCATTGTCTGCATCATTGATAGATTGAACTCTTAGGTGGCGTTTGGTTCGCACATCGGTATTGGATTCGGATTCGGAATCGGATATCTTGGGTTTGGAATGAGGTCATTCATTCCAATACATTTGTTTGGTTCAAGTACCTGGAATGCGTATCATTACTATAGTTGATGTTTGGTTCGTCGACTCTTTCGGAATGGAATATAATAAATATATTATAAACCCCATTGTAAATGATAGTTATTGGCTCTTTGTAAATGGGATATAAGAAATCTTCACTAATTAAATATATTAGTATAAATATATTAGTAAATTTAGTCTAACTAATTAATAATTTCTATTAGTAAACATGTATAATTATTAGTAGAATGGATAATATTAATTATATTACATAAATTAATATACATTATATAATACATATAAATAATAATATTATTATTATAAGTTTGTAACTAATTAAATTAAATATTATATATATAATTAAATATAAATATACAAATGTTATAATATAAATATATAAATATATAATTATATAATATATACAAATATTAATTATAATAATATTTTATATAAATATAATATATATTACATATTAAATATAGTTATTATTATATATTATTATATTTAAAATAATAATTATTATAATTATATAACTTATTAATATTACATACATGTATATATTATAATTATATGCACATATAATATACATTTATAAATATACATATATATTATAAATATAATATTAATAAATTTATAATATATATTATATAAGTATAATTATATTTAACTAAATAATTATAATATATAATTATATAATACAATAACATCATTATTATAAGTTTGTAACTAATTAAATTAAATATTATATATATAATTAATTATAATTATACAAACGCTATAAAATAAATACATAATTATAATTATATAATATATAAATATTAATTGTACTCATATTTTATATAAGTATAATGCATATTAATATTAGATATAGTAATTATTATATATTATTGTATTTAAAATAATAAATATAAATATAAATATAATTATATTTATTAATATTATATACATGTGTATATTATAATCATATGCACATATAATATGCATTTATAAATATACATATACATTATAAATATATTATTATATAATATTAATAAATTTATAATATATATTATATGAATATAATTATATTTAACTAAATAATTATAATATATATTTATATAATGTACTAATATTATAATTATAATATATTATATATATGTATATATTATAATATATAATAAATATAATAAATATATAATTATATCATTGTATAATTATAATATGTAATTGGATTTGTTTCTTGGAATCAAACTTGGGAATCGGACAAAACCCACCAAAATACTTGGGAATGGAGAAACACCAAATTTTTAGAAATCATTCCAAGATTTCAATTCCCATTCCAGTAAATCAAACACCATTTATGGGGTTCATTCCATTCCCCGAATCCGATACCCTCTTACCAAACGCCCCCTTACATCTTTTTTCTTGCTTCTCCATTTGACAAGATATTCCTGCAAGACAAATATTTAAACCTTTAAATTCTGTCTATCATCAAAGGACCGTAGGCAATCTGCTTTAACGAAGGCTTTCTACTTCCAGTCTTCATGATTAGAGATAATATTCCTTCTCTAAAGTCAGGGCTGTGAAGATAATGTTCCTTCTCTTAGTCCAGCTTTGATATCTAATGATCTTCATATATGAGGCATACAAAGAATATGCAGATGGTATAACTTGCAGTTGCAAAAGCTTTATTAATGCAGGTAAGAGAAAGATAAATCAGTCTCCAATGATCTTAACTACTCTTTTTTCACCTAATCACCATTATAAGTGTCATTTATTTTTATAACAAGATCTTTAGGTGTTACTCCGACTTGCTAGTTGCCCAACTGTACTTCCTTGCCTCTTTGTATGCAGCAACTTGAATGCTAAGATATTTATGTCTTTCAGCATCTCTGACTTCAATTTCCCCACCTAGGGACTTTCTGAGTATTCCCTTATGAATCATTCTGTATTAGAAACAAAATATCTAACAAACAATAAGCATAGTAGTTTTGGCCAAGTGCATGAACATGACACACTCTGGATGGCTCTTTCTAAAGCAAATCTCACCACTGGATTTTGGAATCTCCCAAACCTATAGACGGAGACTTTTATTTACTAGTGTAATTTGTCCTTATGAATTGAGCTGCAAAACCAGGTGACATCTTCCTTTGATTTCCCTTTTTCTTTTTCTTTTTTATGGGGGGGTTGGGGGTATTGAGATATAAACTTCTTCCGTCCCAGAAGATGTGTGAGTTGACTTTCAATTATTTTAAAGTCCAAGTTAGCAAAGAAGAAATGGTAGCCCCCCATCATAAAATTCCTTTTGCTCTTGGTGCTTCTCAGTAATCAAAGACGTGTAGCAACCGAACTAGTATTAAATCTGTTATTTGTCTATTCAGCTCAGTAGAACATCCATTTGCAACTGACTGCCGCAATGAAGTCTGCGAAGTGCCATTTCTTTCTGTCCTCTCACCTCTAGCATATTCCACGTAGTATCTAATTGCATCCTTTCAAGTTTCTGCAACAGGAATACAAAGCTTAAAGAAAGCTTAATTGGATACTGATGTGGTACCACAAAACCTGTTATCTGTAAGGAGAAAACATCATCTCATGTAGTGGGGGAAAAAAAGAAAAAGCCATCATCAGTAATCATTCCACATTCCCTAAATGCGATAGGAAGGCAACTAGTATTGCTAAGCAGCTGCAAGTCAAGAAACATCGGCTCATGTAGCAAGAGAAAAGCTGAATTAGATGAAGAAGTAGTTCTGGGGTGTAATTTCCACAACTTATTCTATCCTCCTTTGACGAGGAGATTACTAAAATATATCCTAGTCACTCTCTCAATTACTGCCTGCTCATTTCAGACTGCAAGTTTCCTCTTCTCCTACTTGGCATGAGCCTCTGTAGTAGGAGGATTGTCATTTTTCCTCACAATATATGAACCAGGGACAAGAAGGTACTACTGGACACTGTTGTCTCTGCCTCAATAATATAGTTACATCCCTCTAAAGATGTTTGAGAACATAAATATGTGGGAGATGATAGGATATTACATCTCTGTGTAGCAGTGTACCTAACAAATGCAAATTTTAAACGATATTGTTTCTGGTTTACCTGCCTGCAGCCATGAAAAAAATACACCCCACCAACCACTAGAGTTGGGCAAAGACATTTAAGAAAAATAGGAATCTTAAAATCTAACGTACTTTTAGCAAGATAAGCAGCATGAAGACAATTGCCTACTCAGATATGATCAAATCTTGTAGTCAACATATCACTGAGCAGCCTTAAGATGAATTTTGTTGCGCCTGCTCTGCCTTTGTGCAGGTATGTCTACTCAGGGACTTTTCTAGTTTCTTGGTTATCTAAAATGTACATAAAAATTTTCAGAACTTTTTGTTGAAAAAATGTGGTGCGGGAAAGATGTTTCATTCATTTACTACTAAAACTAGATATATAATAGACCTATTAGCTAACATTCCATTCCCGACTTTGTTAAGAGAAGATGCCCTACTTGTTTTATATCTGCACTTGAAGTTTTGCATTGCGTCCATTATAGGTTATGTTATACTTCCTTGAAAATCCGATTTAAATGCTATTACGAATAGTGAAGTGATTTTCACCTATATCGTCTTGTTTCAGGATGCAAAGAAAAATGATGAACTTGATGAGCAAAATGGTTTGATGGAGGCTAACTTACAAAATGCACTTGATGCTTATTGCCCTCCTTTTTTGCGACCTGTTGACTTTGAAGTTGAAGAATCTTGCTCGACACAGCCATTAATATCCCCAAAATGACTCACGTAGTATGCTCATTTTCCTATCTCGATTCATAACCATCTCTTGGATGCTTAATTCACAAGATACAGAATGCAGCTGCCATCGATTTCCTCGGTGTAAGAACATCTCGCTGTTAAAGAGCTTAAGTAGAGGTTGTCAAAGAATCTGTTTGATATTTTAAACACAACTACAGTTCAATCTTGTGTGAAGCGTTTCTCAGTTGTACTCGTCTACTTCATTTTGAAGAACTGGCGTCATTTTAGTGGATTCTTCCCCTGCTTGCTGATGTTTTCAGTTTCACTCGTAGTGTAAAGGTTTATATTTGGGACAGAATTGAGCCACCTGATTGATGTTTTAACTATAGTTCAGTAATCTAAACTATAAACACACTTTCGTCAATCAAAATTCCGGACGTACTTTCCTTGTAGATTAGAACTGGCATGCAAGGAGTTGACAATCTGGGCCCTTGAGTTTGTAAGAATTGAGCAAAAATTTATCTTATGTTGAGAAATATGCATAATAGAATCAAACATAACTTCAGCTTATGCATCCACTGGCAGCAGTTGCCGGACATTGACACAACCGCAGAGCCATGCAGAAAATACTCAGCCTGATATATGCAGCAGGCACTGCAAAGGACTGCGGAAATAAAATGCAATTCCTACTGGTATTCACCGTAATCCAAAACCAAAGTTGTAGTTGTTGAGGGGACATGAAAGCAAATTGATTCATCATACATTGATCTATCAAATTCCATACATTACAAAACACAAATAGGATTGTTAGTCATGACCAATAGTAACACTTTGCCCCAAGGAAAAGCAACTGGGAACTGCAGTCACAAAAGAAGTAATTTTGACAGCTCCAAGAATTTCAGGCAACCTATGTTCTAAGGGCAAATAAAAATAGGTCCTAATAAATATAATAGTAGTCTTTTTAAGTCTTAAGCTTCAAATAGCTACACCCATTCATGTTTCAAAACATTGTTTCTCTTCAAGCACTTCAAAAACTAATACCAAGGCCAGTCTCCACAATCACAAACGTCCCTCTTGATGCACTTCAAAAACTAATACCAAGGCCAATCTTCACTATCATAATCATCTCCACTCCAGTAAGTTGAGCTATCAGAAGGAATATTTGCTTTATCTTCTTCCCTTACGTAAAGAGCTTTATTCTCACCTTGAAGTTTAATCCTTGCGCCCCTGCCCCAGGTAATGAAATTTAAGAATCAGAGAGCATGCAACATATTAATCAAGGGCGACAATAGCTGATAAAAAAACGGAAATATCAACGAATGTTGACCTACAAAATTATCAGATTCTGTCAAATACATGAGTACAGAACTGCTAAGCAGGTAATACATATTCACTTTGCATTATGCAGCACAGTGTCTACCTGCAAAAGAGTGCAAATACTCTTCTAATGAAAGTCTTCTAAAGGAGAACTCGAACATTGTGATCAGTGATACAGTCCTTTATTCTTTTGAGAAGAAATTACTTTTCAAGAATAAAAATTAAATCGTTTATGCACTGCCAGTGTGTACACTTGTAGATCTAGATGCATACCACATATGTAAAGTTTGGTGTTTAAATTTAAATTTAGATCATGTGGCATGTGTCTAAACTTGTCAATGTAAAAAAGATTAATCCAAGAAAAAAACTACCATTCAAAAAAAGATACAGAAAACGATTGAGATATTACATGACCGCAATATGATAGATATCTATAACCATGCATATTCTTCTGTTTCTTATCAGCTAGAATGCAAAAGCGTTTAGAAAGAGTTCAAACTAAGCAGTAGGAGATGCTCTGGTAATGAAAGTTAATACGTCAATCACGCAAATAGAACAGTTCTAGTTGAAAGTTTTCAAGGTATCAATCTGCATAAAGTACATTGCCCTGAATGATCATTCAGGATCAGAAGAATGACAAAAAGGACAACTTTCTGAATCCAGAGACGTGTCATTTTGACTATATAATTTGATTTATCAGAAGCCAAATCGAAATCACAAAATCTAAGAACAAACTGTGGCCATGACATACTTCTGCCAAATATGAAGATCAGTTCCATGATTTGGTAAATCATGATATAGGAACATTCCTATTTGTCATCAACAGGCACACACACACACAAAAAAAAAAAAAAAAGTAGTTGCCAATTACTTTGTCATATTCATGATTTTAACGGACAGATGCTAGACTATTTTCTCTTAATTTTATTTTCTATTTTCATCTGTCTTCTTCCTTTCATTGGTAGAACAGTATAAAGCATGGAACTAGATAGAACGAGTAAGAAACAATCATAGACATGCCAAGAATAAATTTATTGTTACACAAGTAACATCAGAAGGGTGGCATTGCATCTAGATTTTTGAGTTTCAACAACAATAAAAAGAAAGTTGCTACCTCTCAATTCAGCTAGAAGTCTGACATCTACAAGTCCCTCAATTTGGTGGAACTAATTAGCAGCACATTTTGGATGGCTACCATGACTGCTCTTCAGAGGCATCATTATTGGCAAATTTCAAAATTTATATATTTCACCACAGCCAGGCTGAGAATATACTTTACAAACACAAAAACCAAAGACAGATGATATATAAAATCTGATGTAAGATCACATATAGGCATCCTTTAAGTTAATCAGTCACCTGATAAACTTACAATTAAGTTGAAGTTGCTTCTATCAAAAACAATGCTCATTTTTTCAAAGTGAAACAATAGGACAAATGCACTTATATGAAACTATAGTTTCCAACTTGTGCTCAGAAACTCACAAGGCTCCGTCTACCTATCTCCTGACAGCCTCTGCCACTACACCATGTCAAAATTCACTTGACACATCTAAGTAGCTATTACATACATAAACAAACAGCTCTTTTATTTTACTAACTCTGTTGTGACACTTCAAACTGAATAACATTAGCCACCTGGATATTCGACTTGAAGCGGATTCCCCATTCTACAGAGTGTCAGAAATATCAAAATCATCAAATACACATAATTATGTAGATACTAAACAAACAGAAGTGTGAAAGAGCAGGTATTCTCATGTTCTGAGAGATAATAAAAGTATATCAAAAGGAACTACAAATTATTAACCAAAAACATATATGAATCAACATCTTTAATGTATAGTTGTCTGCCAAAAAATGAAATTTAGGTAGTTTCAATAGGAAATCAAACAACTAGATTTCTTTATGGAAAACAGAAAGAAGGCACACTCTTGGGAAAAAAAAAGAGAATTAATGGTACTTAAATTGACATGTACAAATGAATCTCATGTATATAAGGAAATTAATGCACCCTTACAATGAACGGATGTTGAACACCCTTATATTTTCTTGCACAGCTTCCTTGAATGAGAAAAAGCTTGGAATCAGAGAAACAGCTTCACATTTCGATCTAGTCCCACAAACTTTAAAATAACTGCGTTCTTTGCTCTTCAGATCATAATGTATCAACATATTCTTGGGGTAATGAAAAATCAACAGTGATCCACATCTCAGGTAATCAATCGGATGGTACATATAATTATGCTCCCATGCTGACTTTCGGATCTTAGCCAATTTAGTCCAAGAATCTTGAACACCATACTTCTCCATCACCCAGAAGTTAATTGAATTATGACTAGCATGGCATAAAAATAAATCACCTCTTAACACACCCATGCTCATATGTCGTACATCACACAAGGCAAACTCAAAATTCAATATCTCAAACATTGGTGGTGGGAAGTTCTTGAAGCATTCCTGAGTAAAGTCAAAGGAAAGAATGATGGTTGAACTGTCCCAGCCCTCATGCAACCAGTGAAGATTTCCATTCAAGTAAGTTGGTGATGTTAATTTACCATAATAAGAAGGTGCATACCCAACATTTTCCCAAGATTGTGTGCCAAGTGTGTGTATTTCAGCCATTCTACTTGAATACATTTCTCTCTGTGCAATAGGGCAATCAATAGCCCTCTTAACCCCCGTATCAAATATTCTGATCACTTTATACAGGTTGGTATTTGGACAAAAGCCAAATCCACAATCCACAAAGTTTTCATAAGCCTTATCACCCTCTGGAATTTCTACATATTCACCAGTGACAGGATTGCATACAGCCACAGGTTCATTAGCTGAGGGTTCAGACAAACAGAGGAATCCATTGTAAGAGTTCACAATCCTGAACTTTTGATCTGTGAGTTTCAGTCTAACACGACGCTTCTTCTTCACAGCATCCATTTGAAGTGCGATTAGAGGATTGCGTAAAGGGATCCTCAGTTTGACATCAAGACTTAAATGAAGTTCTTTATCACATCCCAGACAAGACTTGAGATCCATTTCAGACGGATCAATCAGATAAAGCGTTCTCGGCACACATGAACTGTCCAAATTCCTGATTAGAAGGCTAGTCTGCGATCTTGCATAGTGTATCCGAGCAAAGTGAGGGCTCAAGATCAGGCGGCGCCAGGCTTTGCAAGTGCACTTGCAAACAAGAATTCCCTTGAGAGGCAACCTTAGGAGAATATCAATAAAGATATACTCAGGAATATCCATTATGGAAGCACTGAAAGTTCGACTTTGATCATCTGCTCCTTTAATGCCCTTCTCAATCTCTGCTTCCACTGAGTTCCTCCTCCTTTTCAAATCCATCTCTAATATCTGCAATTCAATCCAACAAGTAAAAAGCAAAACGAACCAAAAATAATGAAATATCAGCAGCCCTTTTCAATGAAAAACTAATTGCAAAATTCTCTGCAGATTAAAACTCACACATTTATCAAAAAAAAAAGAGATTAGAACTTCAATTTAAGCCAAATTTCTCTTAACCATAGCCATAAATCTATATCTATAATTGTTGAACTTGACCAAGATATTAGTACTAAATAAAATTAATAGATCAAAAGGGATGATGGGGGAAGACAGGAGTCACCTTGAAGGAGGAATTGTGATCAGAGTTGCATGGAGAAGTAATTGATTTGATATGCTTCACAATTGAACCAAGTTTTATGGTAGTAAAATTTGGCGGGAAGTTTTCCAGGGGTTGAAATGGAACAATGGCGGGAATTTTGGATGGCCAGTAACTGACTGACTGATAGAATGACATGACTCTTTGCGAACGGCTGCGGGTGCAATCATTTCAGAAAGCGGCAGCTATAGAGTGATTTTGCTTTGGTTTTTGGATCGATTTTATAATTTTTCTAAGTAAATTCATTTTCATTAACCACCAATTTTGCTCAGATATGACGACACGAAACGGGGTGTTTGCCACTGGCCCACTTCTTTTATAGTAGTAAATGTTTTGCTGATTAATAATTGGCAAATATATTGAGAAACATGAAAATTCCAATATCTATACTATATATCTATATTACATATAAAAGGAGAGATGAGGGATTGATGTAAATTATTTGGGTCATTCACGCTATCTTTCTGTACAATAATCTGATTATTAAATAAACAGAGAGAAGTGACATTTGGGATAAACATTTTGTGTCATTTTAAACTTTTAATTTTGTTCTTAAAATATTAATTTTTATCCCAACCACCAAATCACACGTGTCATAACTCTCTTAAGTAGTGTAACTATCAAATTAACTATAACTATATTAAAGAAAAAATTTACTAAAAAATTGCAAATTTTTAATGAAAAATTATATAAAATTTTGTAAAACAAAATTAATATATTCTTCAAAATTAATAATTATTTCTAAACTGCACATACATTAAGTGTGCCCTTAATACTAATATATAGATATTTATACTATATATAAAGGGAGAGGGAGGGATTGGCTAAAACTTTTGTGTCACTTTATGTTTTTTCAACTGTACTCTCATGAAATTCACTTATTACTTTATTGTCTAAATATAAATTGCTAAAGTAACTACCTATAACTATTTTAAATCATAACTCATCTAAACACATCTTGACAAAATGATTGACTTTAAACATTGTAATTACTAAAGTAACCATTATTTGATGAAGAAAAAAAAAGATTAAAATACCACCATTTGCTTTAGTACTTAAAATTTTATATAAAATTAATTTGTAAAAAAGCATTTCTGAATTGCACACACATCGCATGTGTAAAATTGTTTCAGAGAGAGGAGGGATTGGTATAAGCTATTTGTCACTTTTTCTATTTCCTATTTTACCCTCTAAATACACTAATACCTCTACAAATTAATACCCTTTGGACCATACAAATTCTATTAATTTAAAAGGTATTATATAATCAATAATTTATTAATTTATTGAGTGTATTTATAATTTTATCTAAGGAATATAAACCAATCCATATCTACTTAATTTGTAAGTATAATCTAATTCTTAATATCTTCAATTACGTAGTAACTGATATCATTTTTCTGTTACCAAGATGTCAAAAAGATTTAAGAATACTAAAAGATAGATGACAAACAGATAGATGTCCATATGCACGTGGGATGCTTTTTACTATACTCACTCACATAATGCTTTACGCATTGTAATCAGTCATGTTTGATTTTGGATGAGATTCAATTACATTTAAATTTTAAGAAAAATATAGACTCATATTTTAGAAAAGTATAATCTATAATTTGAGTGAATTATTAATTTATGATATGAATGGGACCAAAGGACCATATAAGGTTTTCAAGAAAAAAAATTATTATCTTACTATTTTATCAAAATTATTAATTTAGTTCATTAGCCCAAGTGGGGACTAGAAAAAACTATTATGTAATAGAGGTTATTAATTTATCGACTATTATTTTATGGAGGTTTTACTGTAAAGGACAAAATGGTACCATAATTTGCCAAAAATAAACACACACAAACATATACATGCATCCTCATTTTTCAAGCTTAATAATAAAAGGGAGAGGGAGGGGTTGGTGTAAACTTTTTTGCGTCACTTTATGGTCTTTCAATTTTACCCCCATAAAATTCACTTATTACTTTACTATCTAAATATAAATTGCTAAAATAACTACCTACAACTATTTTTAATTATAACTCATCTAAACACATCTTGACAAAATTACTAACTATAAATATTGTAACTACTAAAGTAAACATTATTTGATGAGAAAAAAAAAGGTTAAAATACCACCATTTACTTTAGTACTTAAAATCTTATATAAAATTAATTCATAAAAATCATTTCTGAATTGCACACACATCGCATTTGTGAAATTGTTTCTGAGAGAGGAGCGATTGGTGTAAACTATTCGTCACATTTGATATTTCCTATTTTATCCTCCAAATAAAGGACAAAATGGTACCATAATTTCCCTAAGATATATACATATATACATACATAGGGTGTGCTATTTCCTGGACTTGATCATTACTAGTGTCATTTAAGTTTTCATGCTTCACTTCCAAAGGTAACAAAATTTGTTAGCACGGTTTGGACTTTCTATGGGTTATCTGACAGTAGGTTATATTCATTTTAGGTAAGCTATTTGTTTACTAACTTATTAGAAAAGTAAATTACATAGAATTAATCATTCACTTTCTCTCATTATTATGTTTTCAATGTCTATATCATATGAAATAAAAACTAATACATATGTACAAAAGTTTAGAAAAATAACATCTTAAAATTAATAGAGGAAAAAAATTTAAAAATAACTAGAATCATTTTTAAAAGATTATGGTTAATCATTGTCTAAACGAACAAATAGCTTAATATTTGATACTAGTACAAAAAGGTATATGCCTAATAGTTGACAATCGTATAAGGAGAAAAATAAGGATAAACTTGACCCAAATAATTTTCAATATTCCAAAATAAACCTAGAAAGTCCTCACGATTCTGTGAGGGATAGAGTTTCTAAGAAAAAGTAGGAATGAGTTTTCTATAGAAAAAGCGCTTTCCAATTCAAATGTTCATAGGCTCGTAGCAAACTTGAGAGTGGAATGGATAAGTTAGAAAGGTTTTTCTATTTTAGACAGCTCCTGTGTACCAAATGAGGCTTAAAGGCAAAAAGTAATAAATATCTCTTTCCTCATCTCCGGGCCAAATTTTTCTCCTCACTGCCACTTTGGCATGAGGTCTTCTGTTACATTTTTGCTATTACACCTCTGTATACACTCTTTTTAATTGATAAGTGTCCCATTAGATAATGACCAAGAATCTACAGTTTTAGAGAATACTCGTTCAGTATTTAGTATTTACCTGTTAAGTCATCGACAACATAATAGAATGCCTCGATAAGGATAGCAGCGGGGGTGGCTACCCATAGGGGGAAAAAAGAGGCGGGCGAATATCTGGGGTAGGGGTATTTTCTCTTGCCGTCTTAGATTAAACATAAATATCCAAACCTTTAATTAAAATAACTTTTAACTAAACGGTCCTATCCTCACTCTCCTAAAACAAGAGAACATTGTTTTTATTAATTTAACTTTGACAAATAGGTCGATGGTGAAGTAAGCCTCCCCATCTTGGAAACAAGAAAAAAATGTTAAATATTTTATCATGTATTTATTCATTTTTCAACAAAAATTTTATTTTTTGTAGAATAAAAAAAATATTACGATTTTTAGAGAAATTCAGTAACTAGATAAAATATGGAAGAAAAAATTGTTTTCATGACCCTACAAATCTTATCAATTCTATTCTACTTAATTCTTCTCTCATAGCACAGCCACATATCTCTTCAAGCTAACAAATGGAAAACCTTTCTCTCCATACATGAATTCACTTTTCAAAATACCCAAAAAAAGATATCTTTTCCTCAACAATATTTAATTGCTCTGTTTGGATTGGTCATTTTTTCAAAAACAAATTTTTCAAATACAATGTTACAGTAATACACAATAATTCAAAAAATATCTCATCCATACAATATATCAAAAATTTCAAAAAATTTTTATGTAAAAATTTTTCATATACATTGCTACAGTAAGTTTTTTTAAAAACACCCCCAAAAACAGCTAATCCAAAGGGAGTTAATGTCTTTGCCATTTCTTGACTAGGAAAATTTTTTTATATAAATAGAGTCCTGTTCTACATGTCAATTAAGATGACAAAAAAAGAATCAACTGTTCAACTATTCAAATTTGTATCATAAGTTGATAGGCTATAGATACACATATACATATACAAATACATATATATATGCATACATATATCTATGTATGTATATATGTATGAATGTATCTATATATGTTTGTTTTATATAGACACACATACATCATGTATATTGAATTGGGGATACATAAATGATAAAATCGTAGTGGATTGGAGAAAATAGGTGTCTCCTATAGAAGATGGACAAGAAATAAAGGTAAAGCACTTTTTCAAGATTGGAATTGGTGTCTAATGCATTCAACCACCACATGCATGCATGCATACATACATACATATATAAATGATATATATATATATATATATATATATGTATGTATATATATATATATCATAAAACGTCAATTCTTTATATGATAGATTGCTAAGTTCATTATTTTAATTTTCTGCGAAGTGGACATTCTATCTACATGCCACATGAGTTTTTTAGTTTTTTTTTTTTTTGTGTGGTACTAATTGATTACAATCATTTTTTCACATTCTTATTTATGGTAAATTGTAACCTATCTATGAATAACTTGCATTTTATACATTCATATTATTTATGTGATTGATTTTTTTTAAAAAAAATCAACTCTTCCCTTTCATTTTTTTAATTAATTTCAATCATGTTCTGACCTCCTGTAATTGGTTTAAAAAAAAATCAACTCTTCCCTTTCATTTTTTTAATTAATTTCAATCATGTTTTGACCTCCTGTAATTGGTTTGATCATTTATTACCATTGTTCCTTTTATCTAATAACAATTAATTAGAAGCCTTTTTGGTCTTTCTCATTAATGGTAAATTTCTATCAATCTATTAATAACCTGTCTTACACACGTTTGTATAAATTATGATATTATTTCTTACTTATTTTTTACCTCAATCAATTCATCACTTTCCTATTCAAATTATCGTCAAAACAAAACTATATGATTAGTCTCAATTCTCATAAAAAGATTTGCACCAAAAGGTAGATTACATATAAAATCCTTATTTTTCACTTTTGCTGGTATATAATGATGTTGGGAAAGTAATGCAAATTGAGCTGCAGTTAAATGTGGACAAGGATTTAAAAAAAAAAAAGAAAGCAAAACAATGTTTTGAATAGTAGAATACAGAAACCAATCCATATCTATTTGATTTGTAAGTATAATTTAATTCTATTAGTATCTTGGATTAAGTAGTAATTGATATCATTTTTCTATTATGAAAATGTCAAAAAGATTTAGAGTCAAGAAGGTCAATGTCCATAAGCATGTGGGATGCTCTCTATTATACTTATACGTTGTTTGATAAACAAAAATTTAACATCTAAATTAATTAAGTGGCAATGAATTTTTTAGGCAAAACTTGCTCTCAAAATTAAGTGATAAGCTATTTACTTATCACTAAATATGATATGCACTCAGATGTATTAGATTTAATGCTTAACAATTCAATAATTTAATGGACTCAGACTTCAAATTTCAGATTTCAAACTTTAGTTTCCAGACTTCAATTTTATCAAATGCACCCTCAGTCACACAATGCTTTATGCATTTGATCAGTCATGGTTAATTTTGGATGAGATTCAATTAGATTTAAGTTCTAAGAAAAAAAAACAAAAATAGACTAATATTTTTGCTAGGTTTTTGCTTTCATGGCTGCCGTTGAGCAATCCGCTGGAGGGCATCCTAAATTTTCTACCAAATTCTTTTCTCAGCTGTTTTCTGATTCTTCTCCCTCTCTATCTCTTTGAAAACTCCTTCTTTACATAGGGGAAAATTGGCGGTTTGCTTCACCCACGAGGATGTCTCAAAATTGGCCGCTTCTTTCAAGTTGGCTTTGATTGGTAAATTCTCCCATAGATGTCTGAAGATTGATGAAGTTTGTAAATTTTTTGTCTCCGTGGATCTCCAGAATGTGGTACATGTTGGTCATCTTGATTCACACCATGTTCTATTGTGCTTTGTTTTTGAAGTTGATTTCCATCGCATATGGACTAGGGGTTTTTGGCACCTTGACAAATACCCCATGCATGTCTTTTGATGGACTCCAAGGGAATCTTTGTTGGTCCCGATTTGGGTCTTCTTGCCTAATTTCCCTATTCATTTCTTCATTAAACAGAGCTTGTTCTCTATTGTTTCCTATAGGAACTACTCTTTTCGTTGATGCAGCAACGGCATCACTCACGTGCCCTAGTATTGCTAGGGTTTACGTGAAAGTGGATGTGTCAAAACCCATTTGTTCGCAGTTTTGGATTGGTGTTGAAGATAGTGGTTTTTGGCAGATTATCAAGCCTAAGAATCCCCCAAAATATTGTAATAGGTGTTGGCAGTTGGGACATGATGAGGCAAATCGTTGTTCGGGGCAAGAAAGTTTATTCAGTCAATGACCAAGGAAACAAGTGCTATCCAAGGATCAAGTTGCTCAGTAGATTCAAAACTCTCCTTCTGGTTCAAAAGCCATAGAAGAAAACCTACTTTGCTCTCTTCCAAAGCCTAGGGTTGTTTTAGTCTCAACTATTGATTATCAACAAAATATTCAGGGAGTATCTCTTCCACTAGTGATAGATTCGGTGGTGGTTTCCTCAGAGGTTGTCACGTTGATATAGAGCCCAGGGTTGGTTTGTGTGATAGCCCCACTTTCCCCAAAGGTGAACTAGAGGGGGTCAGTAGACCGCCTGTCCAACTCTTGCCAAGACTCACTACAATCCATAGCAAGAATTACTTGAAATTTCTAAACTAACCAAAATAATATTCATTACACCCCAAAATAACATTTACATACATCCAAAAGCTATTACATAGGTTTGCGTACAAAAGATTCATCATTCGGCATCTATCTTAATTACAACCCAAAAATATATACACTACAGTCATTTCTACTAAAATAAAAACTTAAAATCTCTCAAAACATTCCAACAGTATTCTTGAACACTCTCGGATCCGAATCTTGTTAAGGAAAACAAAACGTGGGATGAGCTTACGCCTAGTGAGCATTCCAGGTAAACAGGCAAAATAAGAGAATAGCACAATTAATTTAACATGTAAGCACATTTTCCCAAGTAATATAGGTTCAGGTAAATCGATACTGAACTTTAGAAATTGGCAGTGCAGTAATTAATTGTAATAGGAATCTTTCAATGTAAAATACTTGATAAACATTAACATTTATGCATGCATTCAATCATTCGTTCAAGTAAATATATAAGGATGAACAATAATTTAAACATTAAAAGGATACGGAGCTCACAGGGAGTAACATTCACCTTATAACTGCCAATAAACAATCCCCTACATTTTACCACCTTATAACCTCCGAACTCCCACCTTATATCCTCCGAAAGATCAACAATCCCCTCATTTAACATTCACCTTATGCCCTCTGATAAATCAACAATCCCCTCATTTAATATTAAACATTCAACATTGTACTCAAGGCCTTTCGACAACGAGTTTTGAGCTTTGCACTTAACATTGGTAAGTTATAAACCCAGAGCTGTCCAGCTGATCGGACCTCGCAAATGGCGAGTCTCGGATAGGGTGCCAGCATAGGGTTAAACTCAGTTCAGCCGATGTGATAAAGTACACATCGGCCTACATTCTTGCACATTTATCACACATTCATGCAATGTGAACATGCGCTCATAGCAAATTAACAAGACAAGAAAATCACAAAAGTCATTCACTTATTCTCATGTCATTCAAAGGAGAGCACTTAAGCAAATAATAGCATTTTCTCAAGTCATGCATAATCAAATAACATGCATTGGAACACTTACCAATCAATTGCAACCCTTCACTTTAATCCTGGTTTGTCCTCTTGAACTCTCTTGAGTCCTGTGGTCATATATTATATTAAAATACTAGCAATACAAAGTCAAAATACATGAAGAAATTAGGGTTTCAAAACTTCATTTAGAAAATGCATCAATTTACAAGTTTTATACCCGTATAACCTATCAAAATATAATATTTTCTTGTTGCAATCGAGGAGAAAATCTCATGTGCTTACTAAATCAACGTTGCAAAAGTCATTTGGAGCACAAGAGCATCGATTATAGTCAAACGTATGAAGAAATTAGAACAAGACTTTCAAAATACAAAGTTGGAAATTGTCTGACCTAAAATGATTTGAAGAATCTCATTTCCTTTCATTTAAACCTCAATTCCACTCATAAAATCAAGCTCAAAATGGTTTAACAACTCCAACTTATAGTTGGAAATGGAAGCAAGAACAAGTTTAGAAAACAAAATTTTCTCCAGTTTTGCGCGACACTATTTGAAAAATCGGATCGCAAGCTTCTTAAGTTCAAAATTTATAAATTTTATACCATTGGAAAATATACTCAAAGAACTACAATTTTTTAGAATACATATTTGTAAGATTCTATCCATAAATCAGTCAAATTCCAGTCTCAAGTTGTTGCTTCATCAAGTAGAAAAACAGAGCAGGTGTGAAAATTCAGTCAACTTTGGAAAATCATAGATATTCATAGGAATTGATAAAATTCTAAAATTTTCACGGTAGAATGTACTCCGAATCTAGTTTCAAACGCAATAAGAAGAACTCAATTTGGATTTTTCTACACCAAGATATAATAGATTTTTCAAGACTGCTCAGAGTCTCCTGCAGGAAAATTTTCAGCAACACTTCTCCTTATTTTCTTAACTTTTCCATCCAAACTCAACACCAATATTTATAGCAATCCAACCTCAAACACAACCACAAATTATAGGATCTAAAGTACACTTGTTTAAGGCCACAAAACCATCTAATATAGCCAATTTCTAGCTCAAGAATCAACCACAACAAAGCTGGAATTTATAACCCTAGGCTGAAATTTTCCTCTACAATTGAAATTTTCTATAATCAAGCCAAAATAACATATAAAAGCTAGCAAATTCACATAGCAAAACTACTAGATCATGGCCAAGCTCAAACCATCATACCAAAGCTGAAATTTAACCATCAAAGCTGAAATCTCCAAACCACTACACAAACTATAAAATTTTCCATAGAATCCACCAAAAATCAAGCCTTAAATCCACTCAAATGCAAGTTAAAAGAGAAGAAATGGTTTCAAGCCATGATTACCTTTAATCCTATGAAGAAGAGCAACCAAAGCTTTCTTTTTTCCCCAAATTCCTCCACCCAAGGTCTTCCTCCTTCTTTAAAGTTACTTCCTATGGATTGGATTGCAAACTTATGGTGAATCTCAAGATTCAAGCAAGAATTTCTAGGTTGGAAATGGAGTTTATTTTCTCTCCTTTTCTTCTCCAAGAGGTCGGCCAAGAGGAAAGAAAGGGAATGAAATTTTTGGTCAATTTTTTTTCCAAGATGAAGACTAAAACTAGTCTTAGTCAAAGATAAAGGTCCAAAGCCTTAATGACAAATGGCATCCAAGGATTAATCCTCATCCTATTGTCTTCCAATCACTAAAATATCTAGTCAACCTCTAATTATCCCTTAACACCTTATAAAATAATATCCGTTTGCACAATACTCGTTCTAATCTTCAAAAATTTATCGCACGTACTTCACTAGTGGGTCCTACTTCCATAATGCATTAGGAACTTAATATGTACTAACTTATACAAGAAAAATGATTTAAAAACTTGACTCACTTGTAAAAATATCTAGGAAATGAATGTAATATGGTAAAGTAATGAAAATGTATTCAAAGAAATATAATAAAATAAGAAAATTTTCGGATCCTCACAGTTTGTGCACTGAGACTGCTTTGAGTGCTGGGGAGCAGTCTTGATTGCGTAATTTGGAAAGCCAGGCTGAATTGCAGATTGTACTTCCACCTGCCATTCCTTCTGTTGCATCCACTTTGATATCTCCAACTGCTTCTATTTTGGCTGGAGAAGTTGTTGCTGCTATTACTAATTTGTCAGGTTGTTAATCATGATATAGTGATCTCGACATCTCTTGCCTTGCACAAGGACGTTGAGTCTGTTGAGTATGTGGATGGGGAGTTAGTTTCTAATTCCGACGAAGAATGCAATGATTTTCAAGAGAGGAAGGGTAACTTATCGGCAACTGAAGCTGAATGTTCTGGACTAGATGCTTATAATTTGGATCCCATAGTGGGTTTTTCAATGCAAAAGGATGGGGATGTGGATGGTACTTTCCAACCTGTCACGCAAGGGAAGAAGAAGGGGGTACGGGTTATAGCTCCATCGGATCGTGAGCTTCATTCAAAGGTAAATTTGTGACGGCCCCACCTTCTCCTAGGGCGTACCCTAGGGTTCCGCGGGTCGCCTGCCCAACTCTCGCCGGAACTCACTTATACATCTCAAGTAAAAATAAATGAAAATAAGACCACTAGAACAAGTGTAACAATAGTTCCAAACTTAAAACATATACTTATATACATTTCCATCTCAAAAGTAGTACAAATCCAAATGTACAAAGGTTCTCAATTCTTCATACAACTAACCCTTGCCAAGCGCTAGGGCGAGAACCATTACACAAATGCAAAAGAACTAGACTGGGTTAGTCTGTACAGATCTCTCGTCCTTGCACGCATCCCCTGTTAAGGAAAACAAAACTAACGGAATGAGCTACAAGCTCAGTGAGGTCCCAGACACATAATCAACTAAAACAAAGACATTTATCATGTAATAACAAGTAATCCAAAAAATATTTACAATATGAAGCAATGATAACACATTCATTAAAAGGATACATGCTCACATGGAGCCTTTCGTTCTTTCATTCACCTTTCATTTCCTTATTCCTCCAATCATTTTAAAATGCATTTTGTAAGTGAAAACCCCTCCATTGACATTGTCACTCGTTCATTCATTTCATTTTTTCCCCTTCTGGACATTGGCCAGACTCCACCCGACAACGTGGTAATACTTGAGTATACCAAACTTTCACCCAGGGTCACCAAATCGCCCGACCGAGTCCGCTTCTGGCTCGAGTCGACAGGTAACAAAGGGCAATGGCCCAATTCAGCCAAACGGCTTACATTCATATGCAACTAGCATTAATCATGTAATCATTGAAAATTTCACATTTGTTTAGGTCGAGTACGATAAAGTACACACTCGCCTAGAAAATTTCATTTTAACAGTCATTGATAACATTGAACATTTAATCATACATCCACAACAAGCCACATAGTCAATGAAAACATAACATACAAAGAACACTCACCTATTTAAACAAAAGAACGTCCAAAGTATTCTTTCGGGTGATACCCTCAATCACCAAGGAACCCTAATATAATCAAAAGAACACATTATGCTTCAACCATCAAAGAATTAAGTGATTCAAAGAAAATTCGAATACGTACTAGTACAAAATATAAATATGATTTTGGTAGTGAAAATAGTACATTTAAACCAAAGGACATAAGTAAAATATTTGTAAAACTTATGGTCACTCGTAAAACTTTAAAATCTCCAATTTGAGTCGAAGTGACAAAGAAAACGTATTTCTATTAGTCGTAAATTTCATTTTTCCAAGGGTACAAGTCTCGACCGAATTCTAACTTATATACCTCGATAAAAGAAGACACAAATATCCTAGATGGTTCAAGTGGTATTCATCCTCAAGCCTTATTCGAGTCGCAAGTATATCTACCTAACCCTCGAGCGTAAATTTGGGCAGCACGCCCTTTGTATTTACCTATTTTCCAGCCATTTATGGCTTCATTCTTTTCCTCAATCAGTTCCAAAGTCATACACAAAATAATCTCATTTCAATAGCCGTTCAATAGACTCAATGT
This sequence comes from Coffea eugenioides, assembly GCF_003713205.1. Classification (NCBI taxonomy): domain Eukaryota; kingdom Viridiplantae; phylum Streptophyta; class Magnoliopsida; order Gentianales; family Rubiaceae; genus Coffea; species Coffea eugenioides. The sequence goes on along the minus strand of NC_040036.1, from coordinate 44,542,594 downwards.
CATACAAGTACAAAATCAAGCTAGGAACATGTCCGGAAATGAAGTTAAGTCATAAAACAAAAGACAGATTTGACGCCGCTTAGCATATCGGACACAACCGAAGCTACGCTTATCGGACTGGTGTGCAATTTATACCATTTCGAAACTAAAATAAAGGGCTACAACTTTGATGAAGACCACTCAGTCCAGTTCGTAATGTATCCAGGTCAAAATTTCAAAGTATAGAACCAGAATCTCACAATCAGGTTAGTTAACTGCACTATGCGTAAACGACCATAACTCAGGCTACCGAGATCCGATTGAGGCGTTTTTAGGGCCGTTGGAAAGCTAAGACATAGCACTACAACTTTTGTGTTTTGGCCAAATGCTAATTCAGTACGGATCAGGGTGAACAGACGCGGTCAGGTTGGTGAAATGTCAAAACTGTCCGCAAAAACTACACCTATGGCAGTCAAGGTTATTTTTGTCATTTCACATGATACAGTGCTCAGAAATTTTACAGGCAGCTATAAAACATCATTTGCTACAACTTTCATGTTTTAACCTAAGGCTGATTCGGCCTCCATCATGGCCGAATGAAACTGGGCAGAACAGGGTAATACTACCAAATGAAAACCCTAAGCTGGAATTTATGCAAACCAACTAGAAATTTCTTTAGGCAAAGTAAACTAGCACCTAAATACAAGATTTTGCATACATCAAAACTAGTAAATCATGACCAACCATTACACTTCACATATGGACAGAAAATTCATGATAAAAACTGAAAATTTCCATAATATCACTTCCAACCATGAAATATTGCATAAGACTATCAAAGTTGGCTCCATAAGGCACTAATTTGAAATTATTTGAAATGGAGAAAGGTTCTTAGCATAAATACCTTAAAGCTTAGGCAAAGAGGCTATCCACACCTTTCTCTTCCCAAATCATTCCACAAAAACCCTTAAACTTCCCTAGAGACCAACTTCTATGGAGTATTTTGCAATATTATCGGTGAAATCTCAAGATCCAAGCATGGATTGGAGGATGAAGTTGAGGTTTTCTTTCTCTCTTTTCTAGCTAAGGAGTTCGGCCAAGAGGAAGAAAGGAATGAAGAAATTTTGTCCAATTTTTTTCCAAGATAAAGATCAAGAAAAGTCTTGGTCAAAAGTCAAGGTCCAATAGTTTTGTGACAAATGGTCCTTTAGGGTTTCAATCCTATCCTTTTGTCTACCAATGGTAATTTATCTAACTAACTTCTAATTGTCTCCTAGCACCTTGTACAGTAATAACACTTAGCACAAAAATCACTTAATTACAAAATCACTTAATCACCAAAATTTTATCGCACTAGCGGGTCCCACATCTATAATGCGATTCAAATTTAACGTACACTAACTTATACTAGGAAAATGATTTAAAACTGTACTTACTTATAAAAATGCATAGAAAATTTAATATTTTAAAGGCAAGTATAAAAATATAGGCAAAAATAAAATAATGCCTAGAAAATGTGAAAATTTTTGGGTTCTCACAAAATTCATCCAAGAACTCTTTCCCAGTCTTGTCCAATGAATAAATTATTTTTTTTGGAATATTAGGGGCATCTCTAGAGGCCCTAACTTCCGTAGATTGAAGAAGTTGATTCGATTGCATAAGCTTCACTTGGTGGCTATTTGTTAGTCGAAAGTTTCAGTGGATGAATTGCATAATTTTCAAATTCGTCTAGGTATAGATTCAGCTCTTGCTAATAATGATGGGTCCGTTTGGGTTTTTTCCAATAGTTTGGTGACATTTAATGTTGTTGGGTAGTCTGGGCAACATGTATCTTTGTATGTTTAGTGCTATTTATTTCCTTCCTCGTTTATCATGTCTTTTGTTCATGCTAGTTGCTCTGATAACGATCGTCTGATTTTATGGAATTTGTTGTTAGTTGATAATCTCTCTAATGTTCCTTGCATTGTAGGGGGGAGGGGGAGCAGATTTTAATGTTATCGTTGATTCGGAGGAAAAAAGAAGGGGTTGCCTTTTTCATCCATTGGAGGGAGTGGATTTTTTGTCATATATGTCAGAGGCTGGTTTGTTTGATATTGGTTCCATAGGCTCCCATTTTACATGGTGTAATAATCGCTAGGGACGTGCACGCATTTGGAAGAGATTAGACAGATTTTTATGTAATTAGTCTACGTGTTTGTTGAATTTGTCTTTTGAGGTGCAGCATTGGGAGAGAGATCCTTCTTATTACTCTCCTTTATTGCTTTCAGCGACTACACCCCTTGATAACAAACCTAAAGCCTTTTGCTTTCTTAATTTCTGGACATCTAATTCTAATTTCGAGGGCATTGGAGTAGTTCTTTTTTAGTACTTCCTTTGGGCAGCGAAGCTACGTAGTTTGAAGAACGTATTGCAGTTGTGGTCCAAGACAACCTATGGTGACATTTTTCAAGCTGTTAAAGACGCGGAGGCAGCTCCTGTACAAGCTGAGGCTAGGTTTGATTTAGGAGATGTTTTTGTTTCTGAGCTTAATGAGGTGAGGGCCAAGCTTCGCTATACTTCGAGCATTGAGGAAAAGTTATGGCAGCAAAAGGCTAGAATTAAGTGGCTGCATGATGGGGACAAGAATACTAAATTTTTCCACTCAACTATTGCAGAACGCCGAAGCAGATCGGTTATTCACCGTATCAAGAACTCGGGTGAAACTTGGATTTTGACAGGTTGGAGTCTGTACAATAATAAATACCTACTCAAGAAAAAAATATAACTTTAATATATAGCGATTAGCAAGGTCAAATCTACAGGGATTGGAGATAATTTATTTCTTTTCTAACTGAGATAAAAAGGGGGGGGGGGGTTTGGAGAAACTTGAAATTAACCAACTAAATTCAGTAAAATCAAATTAACACAAATAAAATAAAATTGAATCAATAATAGCAAAACTCTAGCCAGAGAAATAACTGTCAGACAAAGTTCATAAACTGATCATAGATGCAAGGATGAATTCAATTATTTATTGATAAATTAGTTTTAGCATAAAAGCCAACTCTTTCTTATTTTGTCGAATAGTTAAGGTACGACCGTTGATTATTTCTCTAATCAGGAAACAACCCTAGAAGTTTAATTTCCCAATTGCATGAGTAATTAGAAAAGTCTAATTCTAACTAATCGACACGCTACGGGGGTCTCTTTAAGTTAGATTATTCGTTCCCCTAACACAAACCTAGTTATGCCAGTTGCTACTAGGATTAAAACAATCTAACAATTACGGATTAAATCGCTTCAATTAAATCGACTATCAAGTCAATTCAAATACCGGGCCCTTTGATATTCGAATAATATAATAGTCATAAATACCAAAGAACAAATAGATACTAACAAATAAAAAAATAGTGTAATTGATTCGGTCTCACAGTTTGTAGAACAAAGTCTTCAAGCTATCCTCAAGCTAGAAAAAGAATTTAGCTAGGCATCCTTGAGGGAAATCCGCAAGACTCCATTGATAACAATTGCGTATCGTTTTTTTTTTCTCTGAAACTAACGAAAGACGAGAAGGTAAGAAAAAAGTGGCAGTATACTTCAAAGAGTCCTCCCAAAATTGTTGTTGGGCAACTCCTAATCAAATGGAGATCCGACTTTCCTAATTCCTCTTGTTTCCTACATAACCTCAACTACTAATAATAAGATATGTTCTCCAAAATAGAAAAAGGAAACTACTCATTGTTTCAAGTTTCTTAATCCAATACTAAGACTAATAATGAAAATTAAGGTCTTCAAAATCTTCCTCCAAAAACTGCCTTGAATTCGATTCAGATTTGGAAATTGATCCCTAACGCATCACCATCAAAGTAATTTTTAGAATGCTGAAAAATTGCTCCATTTAATCACGTCTCACATAATTCCCTACAATTAACACAATTAACCAAATATAATGTTTGATGGTGACGGGTTTATAATGTTTGATGGTGACTTGAACAAAAAATCGAGAGCATTAAAAGTTCAAGAAGATTACAGATCCATAGTGTAATTTCTTAAGAAAAATTAGACAGTCAACTTTTGTGATTATTCAACAGACTGCAGGTTTTCAAACTCAAAACCTTGTTATTACAGATACCTTCGTGCCTAAGGTCCTAAACATGTCAACAGAAACTCACAGACAACCAAACAAGATTCACAAACATCTTCATAATTTAAGATTGTGCCAAGCCTATTTCTCCCATTTCAACCCCGGTAGACAGGAATGAGTTATCTGAATTCTTAACCCAGCAATTTGCTCGAATTTCACCTCGAGTCCCAGTCAATACGTTCAGCTGCCCCATCTTTATCATTGCATCCACAAACTTCTCAAAAAAGAGTGACTGATTAACTGCAAAACTCGTAACAATTCCTCTCGTCCTACCATCAGTGTACAAGTCCTGGTCCGATGTGAAGAGACCTTGACGGTTCATAAGATCAACATAGTACTTATTATCAAACTTGTTTGGACTTCTAATGTCCATAATAGTTGTGTTATTTGAATCGTTGGTGGGACAAACCCCTTTAAGGTTGTTAGCAAAGGTTTTGTCCATTGTTGGATCTTGATTTGGATATAGCCTAGCAGTGAAGGAAGTGCAATGGCCCCTTCCGATCGTGTGTGCACCAGAAAGAGCCACAGCATCAGTTGCATCAAAATTTTTGGTTGCAAGAGATGTTAGGATGGTACTTGCATTAGCAAAGGGTGGAATAAGATTAGCTATGGTTGCATTTGCTGTAGCAAAGTTGAGTCCGTCCCTTCTTCCTAATGGAACATCATACTCAGGGCCACCAGTCTGCAATAACAAGAAAATTGACAACAATAGTTAGATGCAAAGCTCAAATTTTCAAGTGCACTCCTAAGGAGGTAATAGTACAGTATGTTACTTTGATTTTGTAAATTAGTTCTTTTGTTGTGTAGTCTAAATGGTGCCAGTTTTAGAATATCATAGGAGCTCGCCAATATGTTTTAGCAACGAATATGCCTCAATTTTTTCATCATAATCTACAAACAATTTTTAAATTTTTTTTTTATCAATTTGTTTTTGCAACTCTCCTTTCATGTAAATCGATCAACAAATCTAAAATATAAAGAAGACTTTTTAGTTGTTTGCGGTCAGCTACAACTACTTTTCCAGATCACCATACTTTTGTATGCTTATTTTCTGTACTATTTTCTGATGGCTCATTATTTATAGCATGCTGCATGCTACCAGATGATCTTTCATGATGAGCTCATTGGTTATAGCATTCTAATGATTAAAAAGAGTGTAAAATTAAAAGGAAAATAACAAAGTAAAGGCAAGCGCATGTCATGATTAGGTTTTAGTCCCACTTGGTCGTCATCTATTAATTTCTTATATCCATTTTTTTAATTTACCATCCATTCTTTGTATGATAATTATTAATTGAGATCATTAATGCCATATCCTCCCAGACGTACATCGTTTTCCGTCCTGACCAACTGCTTTCATGTTTGGACTAAAAACTGAAGTCAATTTTTATTTTTCATGGTGGTCATCGTTCATTCAGGAATTTATGTCAAATTTGAAACTTTGGTCATTATCATTAGCGGACCTGAATCACATGGGATCGTTAGTGAGTGCTACCTTTATACTTATACTTAGTATTTTATTTATTTAATTTATCCTATATACTATTTTTTTTTTATCCTTACGTGATGATAAGTGAAATTGACATTGAAGGATTTCAACTGGATCTGAATTGATTCCATATGCCTATGATTACTAATTCTTAGTGTATATATGTTACTGTGCGTGTAAAAGAGTGCATATAGGTGAATTTGGCACCCTCAACCAAAAAAGAAAAAAGAAAAGAAAAAAGGGAAAAGTGCATATGGATGAAAGTAGGATTATTTACCAGGTAAACAGCGTCCCGGGCAGCTAGAGCTGTTATATCAGAACAGGATACCACCGTACCGCACTCTTTCTGCACTCGACTACGAAGGTCATTGATGATTTTGAATGACTCAAGTCTCAAGGTCAAGTTTGGAATCGCTTGCTGTTCACTCGGCTTACCTGCCGATCCATCCAGCAACACTGAACCATCACAACCCTTACAAATTCATCAAAAGAAAATCATAGGTCCAGTAAATCAGAACCAAAGGAGAATTAATTATATAAACAATTTCAGTGTTGTTACAGCATGAATTTTGGAGAATATAGAAATATTATACCGCAATGGATGTATATGAAATTCTGCCATAAAACTGTTTTTGTTAATCAAAGTGCATTTGATCACTGTTATAGTTCTTTCTTTCCTTGTTTACAAACTTGACATATAACATTAAAGACAAGTTTGGCTTGACATTTGCTAAAGGGGATTCTCCAAGATTAGTGAACGGAGAATATAATCTACCAAAGCTGGGGGAAGTGACCTTTTGACAAATAGTGATTGAAATTTCATGGCGCATGAACCATGCTAAGATTAACAACCCAAGCTTACACCAAACTGGCTTAAGCGCTGTTTCTTGCTTGATTACCTGGACAAAGCAGTCATGGAAATGGAGGCGAAGCAAGCCAGCAGCTTGGCCAACATCGTCTTTGAATACCTTCTGGAGGCGCTTTCTGACTATAGATTCCAGCTTGGGGCAGCTGGAATCATAGAAAGCCCATGAAAGTCCATTCACTATCGGTGGGGTGCTTTGAGCTTTTGTACCATGAAAACTGCCAAGAAGCAAAAGTAAAGATGAGGTGATAAAAAGAAGAGAGGTCAAAGAATTGGTGCTAACTAAAGCCATAATCGAGTTAGATTTGTCTCCCAGACGGATGAACGAGACTCTATTTATAGAGTAGATAAAGTCACAGCATAATTTAAAAAAAGAAAAGAAAAAAAAAGAAGAAGAAGAAAAAACGAATTAATGGACTATTTCTCGAGCAAGCTAGGCTACTTATTTCGAGGGACCACGTGAAGGCCATATCTACTTTCGGTGTTCTCGTACAACGATATAAACTCTCAGATGCCATTATTGTAATTGAATCGTGTGTTCCTCATCTTAGCTTGTTTGATTTATGTCGTTATTTCTGAATAATTTTTTCCTTCTTGTAACTGAAAAAAGAAAAAGAGATTCGCAAGTATCTAATTCATCCGTTTGAATTGCTATTTTTAAAAGATTTTGTTAAAAAAAAATTTACAATAATTTGATATATATAAAATAAAAAAATGATTAACTAATGTGTTCGCAAAGGACGTAAAAAAATTTTTTGATTTTGATGAAACTGTTTTTCAACAATAAAATTTTTTAAAAAGTACTCTAAAAGGTAATCTAAAAATAGTTTAAATTTTTTTAAAATTTTAAAAAATATTTCAAAATATATTCTAGAAAGTTTTCTACTCTTAAATATCCTAAAATATTTTCTGAAAAATATCCCAAAATATAATATAAAAACTTTGTTACAGCAAAATTTTTCAAAACACTCCAAAAAATAGCTAATCCAAACGGAGAGATAATCCATTCAAGCAGTTTTTGCCCAGAATATTGTAAAACAAAATTTACTCAAAATGCATTGCGACAGGTTTCGTGAAGAATCTTTTGACAATTAGAGATAGAAAGTTCGGATGTGTTTGTACTAAAAGTGCGCAAAAATGAAAAGAAAAAGTGTTTGTACTAAAAGTAGATGTGAGAGAGAGATAGAAAGTTCGGATGTGTTTGTACTAAAAGTGCGCAAAAATGAAAAGAAAAAGTGTTTGTACTAAAAGTAGATGTGAGAGAAAAATGTGAAGACCTAATAAAGAAAATGTTTTTCAGTCTAATGTGTGATCTGACACGGGAATGGAAACCATTGAATTATCTTCCGGTAAGACTAGTTGCGTCCCAATGAAAGACAGAAGACGAGAGGTTAGCCCATAATTTCCCAGCAATTGCATCAACCAAATGTAGTACCCATTGCATTGGAGTCTTGAGTGGGGTTCATCATTTCGAGCTTGAAAAGCTCAAACAATTGCAATTCCACGTGCAAATGTAACATGATTACAGGACATGGGCTGGAGTTCACAGTAGAGGGCACGGTATGAACTCAGCTGTACGTACAATCTTGAAAGTGCTTCTTTCCACTGGAAAGGGGAAGGTGACGGAATACTTCGCATCTTCCACCGTAAAACCATTGGCGCCAATAATATGGACATTTTTAGCTCAAACTTGCTATGTGTTTAAAAGTGGCTGTGAGAAGACGGAAATTCCGAGTATTTTTCCTATTCTGCAACCAGCCACGTTTGCAAATTAATAATTGCAAACTTATTCCGACATAGATTAACATATCCATGCATCGATTTGTCCTAAGCACTTGGCAATTGTTGCTTCAACGTTTTCCTCTTAGTTGATACCTAATTCTGCCAAAATCGAGATGTGGTCGTACCTTGTTGGCTTATTGCATAGAATATGCAGTAGCACAACTGGCTATAGTGGATTGTGTTTAGATGATAAGCAACTTGTTGAAAAGTAACATATTTATGAAATATCTTACTCTTAACATCTGGTCACATTCTCACCTTCACTACCAAAAGAAAGAGAAAAAAGGTTAGAGAGTGTGGCTTAATGCTATCGGCAATTCAATCCCTAGCAGGATATACCGGTATTTAAGTATAGGAAGAGAGAACAAAATGGGAAAAAAGTGAGGAAAAGAGAAAAGATAAAAACATTAAGATGAAAAGGGTACATTTTATACAAATAGGTTACACGGGTAAAATGCCTACTAAAAAAGTACAAGCGGCTAAAATGTAACTATATACCCCCTATAGTTTAAAAACCTGTTTATAACCCGCATAGTTTGGATCACTGTTAGTTTTTTTGTTAAAACTAAAGGTTTTAGTAAAAGGTCGAAATCAAATTAATAAATTGACAAATATACATTTCCATAATTTTATTCTTTTTTTTTCTTTAACACACACACACACACACACTCTCTCTCTCTCTCTCTCTCTCTCTTGGGAAGAGAAGAGATGATTTTGAAAATTTAGGTTGTGTTTGGATTGCATTTTCCGTCATTTTTCATGAAAAAATTACTGTAGCGATTTGATATATGTGAGGGAAAAATGTGATAGGGAAATGTGATCACGAAAAACGACAATATTTTCCGACGGGAACAAGCAATCCAAGCAAGGCTTTATACTTTGGTCTCCAGAATCTTAATTTTCTCCAAATATGAAAAAGATGGAAGGAAAATAAAAAAAATAAATAAGAAACAAAAAAGATGGAAGGGATATGTAAAACAAATAAATAAGAAACACAAATATCAAATGTTTTTTGGCTACAAATATCATTATGGGTTCCTAAACCAAATATTTAATAGTATTTTCTAATTCTAATTTATCTATTTTTAATTCATTTTCTTCTTTTTATGTTTGGGGGGAAAAGGGGAAGTAATAAAAAGATAAATTTGTCAATTTATTTGTTTATTTTGACTTTTACTATTTACCATAAGTTTTAACGAAAAAACATTACCAAACCACAGGGGATAAAAGGTGATTTATCCTATATATATACATATGCATACACACACACATATATATATAGACACACAGACATATATGTACATATATATGTGTATGTGTGTGTGTATACATATACATATATATGCATATATATATACATATATATACACACACACATAGATATATATATATATATATAGAGATATGTGCCAATATATGTATATATACACATATATAAATATATACATATATAAACACACACACATACATATATATATTTTTATATACAAGTGTATGCACACGTATACTCGCATGCAAATTTAAAAAATTGCAGTTTTCTCATGAATTCACTTTTTAGTTTAAGAATTCAAAACTGAGCATGTTGAGTTCGCTGAGCGGTGGTTGAAACCTCAACATCACATCCCTTGATTTGTTTTGGCTCTTTACCGTATTGAACAGCTGAAGATGACTCGTAAAGAGATTTATAACTACTTACTATCATAAATTTCCAAGTTGATCACGTGAATTACTCTAGAATACGAAGATGGTGTTGACTATTGAGTGGCATTTTCTCACTTGTTCATGAAATTTTAAATAGATCATCGAGATGTCAATATATTAACGGTTAGTAGCCATGAGTCCATGACAGACGAAATCAAAAAATGGACTTGCTAATACATTTTCTTGGTTTAAACCCATGAAAGTTGACCTTTGTTTACTTTGGTTACCTACTATATTTTCTTTTTTGCTGCAAGCTTCTGGACTTTACACGTGTTTAAGGTTTCAGCCATTGACGAAGACAAACCCCGTGAGTCTTCCGCAAGGTTGCTTTGTCCTATCTCAGATTTGCCACACTTACTTATCAGCTTATTTATCAATTACATCGATGCAATCCAAAATTTTTTGTATACTATATATTTGTTACACCAGCGGTAACCCGAAAATAACAAAAGAACTACTAAATAGTAACTCAAAATGTTCAGTTTTTTTTTTTTTGTGGGAAATGATATTAGCACTTAAAAATTCTCAAAACACTTCTTAAACTTCATCTAACGCAAAAGAAGGGAAGGAGTGCTTGAAACTTTTTAAGTAGTGCTAATATCATTTCCGTTTTTCGTGATTACGATATATTATTCTCTTCTACATAAACTATTCAACATGGAACCGTGGTTCGTAAATTATGTCATTCGGTTTCGCTGCATTTGCCTTTATTCAGACCATAACATTTGCCCTGGTCCCATATTTGTAGTGAGTTAAAAAGTTCTCCCCCTCGTGATCTTGGACAATTCCTCTGACAAGTTGCCATTTCTTTTCAAATTTTTAGAAGCACTGCTTTAATATAATTGTGACTCTTTTTTTTTTCCTTTTCCTTCTATTTAATTATAATTTGAGAAGCAATTAAAAAAATCTAAATATTTCTTAAACAATTTAAACTACTAGAACAATTTGAATGAATTTCAAATATTTCATCAAATTCCTCAATCCAAACAAAGCTCAAAGTTATTTTCGGTTGTTTTTCCCAGTATGTCCATAGATTTAATGATAGAAACAGTCTTTTACATATATTTTCTTAATCTAAATAAAGTAATACTGGACTTAGTAACTAAGTAATACTAGTACTGTGGGTGTGTTTGGATTACAAGATTTTTTTTTAAAAATTTTAAATTTTGTTTTGCTTACGTCATGCACACAATTTTCAATCACTTTTTTATCTCACATGCATTACATCATAAAAAAATGTTACATTAATTATTTTAAATAAATATTTCAAATAACCTCAAATCCAAACAAAACTGCTTGTCATGCGTGTTTCTTGCGGATTTTTTTCAGCAGAAATTGGAGGTACTTCATTTATATGGCTAAACTATGCTTAGAAATTATATTTGAAGTGATATATATATATATATATACACACATACATACACACAAATATATAGCATGTATATGTATGTATATGTGCCTATATAAAATAATTAAGGGTTAATTACATTTACCTCCCCTAAGGTTTAGCCAAACTACTAGTCAAACCTTGAGATTTAATCAAATAATAGTCTAATCCCTTGACTAAGCAAACGATTATCAAATACCCCCTTGCTGTCCTAAAACGTTAGTTAAGGTATGATGTCAGTAACAAAACTATTATGAGAGGACAAAAATGCCCTTATAGACCCATGTGTCATCACTAATTTCTTTGACTTTTTCCTGAAGTAATAATAACATTTTTTTTCTTCTCTTTGTTTCCTAAAATATACTAAAAGAAATTGACAGCCCAAAAACCACAAAAGAAAAAGAAAAGAGTTGCAAATTTTTATGAAAGGTCAATATCACTAGTTGTTAACTCATAGGAAAAAAAAGAACAAAGAGAAATTAAATGAAAATTATTAAAAAACATAACAATAATAAAATATATTATTAAATGAAAAGAGGAGAAATTAAATGAAAATTATGAAAAAAAAAGAAAAAGAGACTATACCAAAATCAAGAAAAAAATGAAAGTCCTTTTGAGTTGAGAGCTTCACCTTGTAGTGGGTTTAGATTTAAATAGCCTTTTAATTTAATGGCTAGAGTTGAAGCTAGGATTGTCAATTGGGATAACATATAATTTGCTAGCAACCTTCGTTCAAAAGACTTCTTCAAAACCAATAAGTGTGTACTGGGTATAATTGGGATAATACCATGTGTTAGCTTTCAAGCACAAAAGGCACATAATTGCATGGACGATTTGTTACTTTTCTACCCCTATTGGTACAAATCAATAGTTGCTATATGCCCCATGCCAATTTTCTACATGGTAAATATGAGGAATTTGCGAATATAAAGTGAAATGGATTATTTTTGTTATTAGAGATCTATAAATTTAAAATGAAATGGGTTTCACCTCTTGAATAGAGTGATCTTGATGTTTTCTTGTTGACTTGTTGGCTGTTTGTGTTCTATTTGTCATGAACATTATTTTCATACAAAATTTGTAGAATGTGGTTTGAGTAGTGATGAGAATAGGAGATGCAGCTGTTTGGTTTTTATTCTATTTATCATGAATAAATTTTTCATAAAAATTTTATTTAATTTGGTTTGAGTAGTGATGAGAATACGAGATAAAGCTATTTAGACTTGTTTGGTGATTTTGTGGTCACTTTGGGCCAAAATTGATGATCAAATCATAATTTACACAAAATTTTAAGTCCCAGCTGCAAATTTGACAAAGATCCACCATTGAATGTTAGTAGCTAGCAGCCTTCGACTGCAGCTGCCATATTCAAGCTTTTGCAAGTTAAAGATGAAGAAGATTAAAATAAAAGGAAGGAATTATGATTTTCTTGTTCAGCTAATAATGCTTATGGTTATCTTGTCTTTTCACCAATTCCGTCTACGATACTTAACGGAAGTTACTAATAGGGGGGCATTTGTTATTTGACCAAACTTCAAGGATCATTTGGTAGTTTGGTCAAACCTTAAGGGAGGTAAATATAATTAACCCAATAATTAATTGGAGCAGTTGAGTAGATATTTAGCATTGGTCTTCGACACTTGGAAACTTGTTCTCTGCTTTGGAATTGTCAAAAGTGAGCTACTGTACAGAATTCAAAATTTTGCAATCCGTACACTTTCTAGTGATATATATATATATATATATATATATATATATATATACACACAAATATATAGCATGCATATGTATGTATATGTGCATATATAAAATAATTAATTGGAGCAGTTGAGTAGATATTTAGCAATGGTCTTCGACACTTGGAAACTAGTTCTCTGCTTTTGAATTGTCAAAAGTGAGCTACTGTACTGAATTGAAAATTTTACAACCCCTACACTTTCTAGAAAAGTTAGACCAATACTAGTAGATGAAGTGTGAACACCATCTAGGTCCCGCAAAATTAACACGCCCGAGACGGTATCAAAGACTGACAGAGTTGGTGAAAGTAGACATCAATAGCTATTTCGGGTCGATGGAATCGAAGACTGACAGAGTGGGTGAAAATAGATATCAATCCGTATTTTGGACTGAATTTTCTCACCCTCATGGATTTTTTTTTGGTGTTTTTGAACTGTGGATTTTGTGAATTCCCGATTTCCCTATTTCAAAAATGACCATGGAAAATGTCCCTGCTCATCACACAGTAACACAGTAAGACACCCATGGAAAATGACCAGCTCATCTCAAATGTGTTTGGATAGAAGATTATTTTGAATAATTTTAAAAAATATTATTGTAACATTTTTTTGATATAGTGTATGCAAGATAAAAGAATAATTAAAAAATATATTTATGATACAAGTAAATAAATTCGTGTAAATAGTTTACTATCTAATGCTAATTTAAGTTTTTTTTGACTACTTTTGTGTCTTTCTTAGTGAGAACGGTATGTTTCATCAAGTAGGCTTTGTCAAAGCATTATTAGAGAGACAAAAATAATTATTAGCTGAGATAATCCAAACTGTACCTTGTTTGTTAGAATAAAAATTAGATGCCATCTTTTCTCCCAAAATGTTCAGGAAAGCAAACTCATTGCTAAATCCATCACGTAATTGAGGTTGTTCCAGTCCATCCATACTTTATGAATTAATGTTTTCTACAAAAGATGAATAAATATAAATATATAAATATATATACATGTATGTATCTTCGGTAGAAAAAATGGATGAAGGGTACAATTTTTCATAAGAAGTACGAGGAGCTAATGTACATACCAACACTGAGCTAAAGTAATCGTTGCATGATGAAATCTGAAAAGGTTGAAGTTTTCTAGTCACTTATTTATTGATTTAGTTATTCATTTTTGCTAATAATCAACATTGAGCAATAAGCTCAAGTCCCCTTGTGATCTTGAACTGACCTATTTTCCTAGACAAGTTAAGAACTCATTTTATTTAATTATGATACATTCCCTCATTTTCTTTATAATTTTTACTTTTTTTATGATAACGATAATATTTTTATAACTTAATATATCCGAATCTACAAGGAAGGGAGTCTAAAGAGATTTATAATTTCTACTTGTCAAGCATGGATGTGGTTATGGTTTACTACAGAAAGTGTTAGTGGGATTAGTTTGCATAAGACTGCCAGTCATGCGTGACTGCTAATTGTGAGATATCTAACAAAAATTGCAGAATTCCAATTAAATGATTGAACTCTATTTTGGATTGTTAGAACTTAGAACTATAGTTGGTACAGTATCACAGAAAATAGTTGTCTTGCCCCACGAATGCAGGCACTAACCTTTACTTTTGAATTGTTAGAGGTACTCTGTGAGAACCCAGATTTGCCCTAATATTTTCCTAGGGTTTTTCCCCCCCTTAAATTTCATGTTTTCTGCATTTTCTGGCCTAGGAATATTTTCTTGGTGGATTTTATGAGCAATTATGGTTTTTAGATGCTTTTTCTAGTATTGGAGAATTTTTAGAAAATTAAGAATATATATTGGACGTGGGACCCACGAGTGCGAAAAGTTCGGAAAAATTCGGCCAATACGGTTAAGTTTCGGATACTGTGAAAAATTTATCGGGTGTTTAGAGATAAGTAGAGTGGGTGAAATGATTGATGTGAGAGGTAAAAGAAAAGATAGGATTGCATTTATGAGAGTGACAAGTGTCACATAGTTATTGGATTTGACTTAAGAAAGACTATTCACTATTTTGACTTTTGACCCAAGGAAGTAAATATCTCAAAAAATTCACAAAAAATTACCATTTTCTTACCTTGTGTTGGCCGGCTCTCTCTCTTGCAAGAAGGAAGGAAATTCTTCAACTTTCTAGCTTCCATTTCACTCAATCTTCCACAACTAATCACCTAGAATAGATTCTACTCCATAAAAACCTTTCTTCTAGTGCTAGTAAGTAGTTTGGTGGAGTTTGTTTGAAGAGCTAAGGTGTCCAACATCTCTCTCTCTCTTACTTTCTTGGTAAGTGATGCTTGAACACCCTACTACACCTAATGATGTTTATGTTATGCTTAGAAGTAGCTTGAGTGATGGTATATGTGATTTATTTCTTGGTTTGAAGTGATTTGGTTGAGTTTTTTATTTTTTGAGGAATTTTCTGTTTTCATATGATCTTGATGGTGTGGTTGTTTTTGATGGTTGGTAATAAGGGGCTTTGACTCTAGTGGGTGTGAATTGTTGATAAATGCAATCAATTTTGGGTTTGGAATGAAATGTGAAAAGTTAGGGTTCATGAACCCCTAATCTGTCCGAAATTTTAGGTCATAGATAGAGGCCGAATTGGACTTTGCTCAAAACATGAAAGTTGTAGGTATTGATGAGTATGAAGTGTCTGAAACATTTCAGGGCATTTGGAGTAGTATAGAGTGAGTTATGCCGTTTTTACTGTTGCTGTTTTTGGTGAACAGAATGTCCGAACTGCGATAGTAATTGCCTGTTTTGACTGGAATTGGTTTGGATTTTGTTGTTGGTGTCTTCTGATGAAATGTAGCTTAATGTCTTAGATTTCATATGCCTTTGGAATCAATGCATTTGGACCTGTGTAGGCTGAGATAGACTGATTACAGTTTTATGTGATTTGGGAACCTGCAATTACGGTTCTGGCTTGGTTTTCTGCATTTTTGACCTAGTTGTGCTAGGATTTGGACTGAGAGGCCTTCTTCATTGTTGTAGCCCTGTTTCATAGCTTCGAAACGGTGGGTCTTATACCCCCATCCGATAACCGTAGTGAATTTGACGCCATTACCGCATAATAAGGGCAAAACAGTTTTTCTATTCGGGGCCAAGGCTAGTGCTACTTCTAATTTCTGGTTTGCTTATGATGCTTGTTTATGTATATGAAACCCTATTGGGTTGTGATTAGTGTTGATTCATGACTCGTTATCGAGTCTTATGGTAATTGTTTACTCGTTCTAGGGCGTGACGGTGGTTCACGACATTCTCCTGACGGAAGTGCATGAAATAGCACTGAATTGATTGGTGAGTATACTACTCACTTAAATGTTACAATGTGGCTTTGGTATATGTGAATTTGATGCCTTGACGGCTAATATGGCTATTGAAAATGATTGAGGTGAGGGTGTACTTGACCGCCCTCACCCCCTTGTGATTCCATTCAGGACTGTTTACCGTTTTACTGAAATACTGCACTTGCTATATGAGATATTGAATTCCATTCATGGAAAACTGATTTGGTGTCGTTTGGACGAATGTCCAACGGCCTTACTGTATTACTGAGCTCAACCCCGTAGGTAGTCAATTGGATCGAGCCGGCGAGGGCTTGGTCGTGAATATTGACGTGCCACGGGGACTGTACTGGGGAATCTTGTAGTAATAAGACTCTTGGTTCCGGTATACTCGAGTATTACCAAAATGACTGATTGGAGTGCGGGCCCGGTTGGGGTATGTTTGGTGGAAGGAATGGAGTGAAGTGAGGTCTACGGTCGGGTATTCTTAAACATTGACGGAGGGTCAATGAGATTGGATCAAGAATGTAAGCGTGGAAATGGGCTCTTGAGAGCCATCCGTATCCTTTTACCGACTTGTTTTAATTCTTAATTGTGTACTCGAAATGAAAGATTATGCTTATATGATCCTTGTGCTTATGTGGTAGTAACTCACTGGGCTTAAGCTCATTCCGTTCCATTTGTTTTCCTTACAGGAAAATGACCACTTTTGGAAAGGTTATACTTGTTGGTTGTCAAGTTGAGCTCATGTAAATGCATCTTTTGGATAGCTCTTCGAATGAAACCCTAATGTGTTTTGGGTTCACTTTCTTTTGATTGGCAAACCGAACATGTATATTCGTAGTGAATGATTTTTGATATGCCGTTTTGGCTTGAAAATGTTACATTTCAATGTGTGTATGTTTGGTTGATATTTGGTTGAATTTTGGATCAACTCGTATTTCAAACGGCGAAAGAAAATTTTGGCTACTCTCGGCCTAGTATCTGGATTCTGACGTGTCCAGCACTATTCATCTTCGGCTTCGAATTTCGTTTTTATTTATTTTGTGATTTTGACATATTTGCGCACGTTGGTATGTTCCGGAACGTAATAGATCGACGTAAACTGATCCGTTAGTCCTGGCGAGAGCTGGGCAGGCAGTCCGCTAACCCCTTTGGTTCGCCTTAGGGGAAAGTGGGGCTGTTACATACTCCATTGAAGAATTCTATACATGCCCCTTTTCTAGAGAAAAGTTAGTCAAATACAATATGAACGCCATCCAGGAACTTACCTCCAAGGAAGTTTTTCTCATCTTCTAACCCTCCAACTTGAATCTTAAATTGACAGAATAGTTGAAGGTAGACATCGTTCCAAATTCCGGATTCAAATATCCAATTGATTGATGGTTCGTGTTTCAATCATTACCTATTGGTTTCACCATCTCCTTATTCTTTATTTCAAAGCTTTATATTTGGGTAAAGATTTATGCATTTATGAACGCTAAATTCATCTCAAAATGCCGAATATAAGTAAGCAATCCCAAGGCTTTACCTATTTTAGTGCCTTCCTCAGTGGTGATGCGCAATTTTCATCAAGTAGGCTATATCCAAGAAGTACTTCTAACATGTCTTGTTTGTTTTGCAAAATGATGGAGCCATCATCTCCCCCAAACTGTTCAGTCGAAAAAAAAGAATAAGAAAAAACAAAGAAGATAAAAATTTATAGCTTTATGCATACCAAAAAATTAGGTTAATTAACTAAAAATTCCATCAACTTTTGTGGTACTTTTTTTTTTGGTGTTTTGGTGGTTGAGTATTTTATAAGATGAATTATGCAATTAACAACTAAATAAAACTTCTTCGAACGAGAAGCCATTGGTCCTAGGGCTAAAAATGATATCAAAAAATTGGAGGTCTTGAATTTTCATTTTTCTCTCTATTTCTTAAATTTCACTATTACTAAAAAAGAGAAAACAACATAAAACCTCCCCTACCTCTGCTCCAGTGGTGCAGTTATAGCTAAAAGATTAAAAAGATGTTTGTTAATTTATGCCTTCCATTGCGTCAACTTGATCGACATTTTATGGTTAATATACTATAATGCACAAAAGCTGAGGGTGATGCTGGATGATACCAAAACTTTTGCAAATTGATCTGTAAGTCATCAATGCTGGAAGTGTAGAATGAAGATAGACATGTCCGATGTTGCTATCCTGTTTGTTGTATTCTATAAAGCTACTTCATTTTTAATGCTAATTTTCTTCTTCTTTTCAGGTGAATTTTTTTCAAGTTCACCTTTTTAGAAGATTTCATAAGTTTAATCATAATGATGAGTGAGAAATGGATGAGCTACTAATTACTTTAAGACGACTTTAATAGGAATGCGTTTTTGTAGTAATTGGACGTTGTACTTAATAATTCACGTCCCCAATCTGTGTTCCATGTTCTAAAGCATTTTTGTTAGAAAAAGGATAAAGAGGAGCAAAGATTAATAAAATGTTCTTTGAGGCACTTAATACAATGCCAAGCCTTTTAGCTTATGAAAACGAGTTTGATAGTTTAGCCATTGATACCGATCAAGCTAATTAATTGAGCACATATAATTTATTTATACCATACCTGCTACTTATTTTCCTTAGGGAAAAAAATCATGCTCCTTTCTACGAAATTGTTTTCATAGAAATTTGTTATACAGGTTGAAACATCAAGAGCTGTGTTATCAGTCACTTCAAGAAAAACACGGACAACAGTTAATTTTGTCTCTACTACAGTACTCACAAAAATGTAATTAAAACTCCAAAGAAGAACCAGGTGGAATATACTCTACTAATTTTTTCAAAAGAACTAAAGGAAAAAATTTGGTCATCATTTATATATATATATATATAAACCTTCTGGGAGTTGATAGACAAAAGAACATTCCACTAGCTCATTTCCTACAGAACAGAAGTAAATAAAGAACTTCTCTAGATTGTCCACATTTATATGTTCCTTTTGCTTTAGAATATGTAGTACATTTAACCGCGTGCTTTTGCACCCAGTATTCTAAATTCCTTTTCTTTCATAGGTGAATAAAATTAAATAGAATAGATCAATTTTGTCAAAAGAAAAAAAGTAGTTCAACATTAGGTTCTCATTTTTCAACTTTATGATAAAATTGCATATGTTCTCATTTTTCAACTTATGATACAATTGCTATCATAGCTTTTCCTTTTAGATCTAGGTGAAAACATCGACAATGATGACATGAAACTCAAAAGAACGTAGTTTGAACTTTGAAGTCATAAATTAACCACTCTTCATCCATAATTTTAGAGGAAAGGAGCCCATGTTTGTACGTCCCTGTTAAAACCATGTAGTAAATTAATCTTTTCAACATAATAAGTAGATAACGTCCCACCAGCATTCAGCCCAAACTTTCGTCGTCCTCTCACGTGCCCGGCATGTGGATTGGAAACATTCAGTCCTTCGCGCCTTGCGCGTTAGCTTCCCACCTGGCCTCGCTGCCAGTATCCCATGTGCTTCTGCTGCATTCTCTCTTCCCGCTGCCTTTTCTCTCTGCAGTTGCTCTCTCTGTCTTTCTTCTGTCATTCTTTTTCCTCTTTCCTCTTTCTCTTCTTTTGCCACAAATTCGGGTTTCCCTAATTTATTTAGAGGCTCGCAAAGCAACGGGCCGCAACATTTTTCATCATTTCTCCACAAAAGCCTCCACTTCCGTTTTATCTCCTTATCTCCCTAGGGTTAGCTGCACAAAATACAAAAACCTCTCCGCTGCAGCGCCGCTTCTCCTCTCCAAAATTATAATGCCCAAATCTTCAATACCCTTAAGACTCTTTGTTCTTTGCTTATTTTCTTCTAAGTTTGCGGCTTCCTTGCTCTAAGTTTGCTTATTTTATTTCTCTTAACTTTTGTCGGTGATTTTCCTTCTTCCTTTGATTTTGCTTTTCTCGTTGGCTTGTGAAGGCCACAGAATTTCTCATTTTCTCTTAAATGTGGTCTCAAACAACCTTTTCCATTCCAAACCTGGGTGGCTCCGCAGAACCCTAACCCACAGTAAGCTCTCAAACCTTCAGCCGCCGCAGCTTTCTTCTTCTTCTTCCCCGTGCTGCGCTATTCTTTATAGATGCTTGCAGATGGATAGCTGATTGTGATTTGTCTGTGAAATGTGCAGGTTAAGGAGGGAAAACGTAAGAAGAATCAGCAGCGATGGCGGTGCCTTTGCTTTCGAAGAAGACAGTGAAGAAAAGGGTCAAGAAATTCAAGCAACCCCAGAGCGATCGAAAAATCTCCGTCAAGGTATATCACCGTGATTCACTTGAAAAAAATTGTCCTTTTAAATTTTTTTAATATTTTAGGAAATGCACTATATAAGGCATTTGCAGATTGATCTTTATTTTCGTGTTCTATTTGCGAAATGGGAAAATGATTGTAGAAGCTTTAAAGAAAATGATAAGACATGTAAAGGAACTAGCTTGGAATCTTTGATTAGGTTTAAATTTTGTTTTGTGTTTTATGATTTTCTCATGGCTATTACAGATCCCTCATTCTTCGTTAGTTTTTTTTTTCCTAGAAAACTCCCTCTTGTCTGCCGCGGCAATATTGCTCTGCTGCTTAGGCAGAGGTTCTGAACCTTGGTATAGAATACTGTTGGGGTATCTGATGTAGGTTTCACATGCTTCCCATGTGCCCCTGTTTCCCTATTTTTCTGGTTCTGTTGCTTTTGCTTTCTTCCCACTAACTTCTCTTTCTTTTCCACTGGCAATGTTGCTCTGCCGCTTAGGCAGAAGGTTTTTTTTTAGGTTCCCGATGATCGAAAATATGTGGTCGTCTTGGGTACATGCTGTTTACAGTGCAAGGAGCATCGACTCTCTGCTCTCTCGCTCTCTGGGTTTGAGTGGTCTGAATCCTGTCCCGGCCGTTGCTGTTTTCCTTCGTTGTAAGTTTTTTCTTTTTTTTTTTTTACAATCGCATCCGTCATCTGTTTTACGAAGCTAGCCTGCATTCTTTCCTCTTTTAAGCCATTTTTTGTGTTTTAGATCTGTCGTGAGTTTAGCTGGTTTCAACTGGAAAGGTCTGCTATGTAGCTTATGTTCGTCAATGATGTGAACCATCTTCTTGCTCTTTCAATGCTTTCCTCTTTGCTGGTTTGAGAAGTGATTCTTGAGATGAATATGGGATTATGTACTAAATTTTAGTGAGTCCTAAAACTTTGGTAGTATATGCTCTTATTAGGTACAACAATGTTCACAAATGATAATGAAATGGGGATACTGCCTTATCTTTGAATTCTAGCTTCACTATAAGCTCTGATTTGAAATGGGGAAAAATACATCCCGTTATCTCTATCTTTAATCGGACTTGAAGATTTTATTCATCAAGAAAGAACCCTGACTTGTGCTTTTTCAAACTGATGCCGTGCATAGTGCTTGTCCCCTTTGTGGGAAGGTCTTAGTGTAGTGTTTTTTTAGCCTTATTAAACGTAATTCAAAAAAATTTATCTATTTATGTATAACTGCAAAGTAGCCTACTTATTGCAACAAAAAAAATTCTTCTGTCATTTGAAACTTTGCTAGCAAGAAGTCCTATATTTGTGATTTGCTAGCCTGTTTGATTTCATGTTGTGGCAGATGGCCATATACTGGTACGTCAAGTGTGTTTCTTTTTTGTCTCCTAAATAGCAATATCCTTATTGTAATTATCTGAGCAATAATATTTCCAGTTCAACATTCCTCTGATTCACTGCTTTCAGCGCTTCTCTTCCTCAAACTTCATCTATTTTCTCTCCCATTCCTACCTCTGTAATTCTCCTGCTTCTGCTTTCGCTTGTCCCCATCTCGTTGTATCAAAAAATTTTGGTATGTTTCTATCCATCTCATCATCTTCCCCTCTTCGATTTGAGTTCTGTTCTCTTCGATTTGAGTTCTCTTTTGCCTTTTAGATGGTTACATGAATTTTGATTATTGTTTGTATTTTTGTTATCAGATCATTCTGGAATGCTTAGCTTCCCTCTTTCTTTTCTTTTAATTTTATATTTTTTTCTTTTTAGTCCATAATTTTTCTTTTTCCTCTCAAATTTCCAGCCAAGCATATATGGCCAAAGAAAGGAAAGCTGGAGAAGAAGTTGCTCTAGAGAAGATACGCATGGACAATGAAAAAGAAGGGGTATTGTTATTCAACTCAATTTGTTATTTTCTTAGCTTGTGACATTTTAATTTCCTTAGTGGATAAATGGTTATGCCTGCTCTTTTCAGAACATTCATAATTGAAGCAACCACTAAATTCAGATTTTTTTTTCTTGTAGTTGCCTGTAACTGCCATGCATGAAATAAAAATTCCAAGGAAGCTGGATTTGTGCTATTTTGGGACCCACCCTTTGGTGTGTAGCTTGTGTTCTGAAAAAAACTATGGTGTGTGCCTTAAAAAATTTAAACTCTATTGTACTTTGTTGCTCTTTTCCTCTTTGTGTTTTGGGCTAGAGTTGTTATGTTGCTGTTTATACTAACCACTACAGTTAGGGATCTGCTTCATGAGAGAAGTGTGGGATTATGTATTACTTTTTGGTTACCCTTTGTAGTGCAAAGGAATGTATTGATTCCCTTTGGTTACCCTTTGGTTCCCCCAGAATATGTATTGATTACCCTTTGTAGTTAGGCTAGCACATCTAATTGCCTTATCTCTTTTTTTTTTAGAGACCGAAGTTTTAGAATGTACATGCTCTGCTTACCATTCCCTTCCCGCCAAACCCCCTTTGCAGGTCCCTAAATCTGGGATGAACTGAACTTGATTTAGTCGCACCTTACCTTTCATTTAGCTGTCACAAGCATATCTCAACTCTCTACTCCCGACCATTTTTAGTCAACGATAGAAATAGTGTAGCACGTCGCTATTTTATGCTTAAAAGTTGCTTAGTGATATGATTGCTTGCACATGTGAATCAGTGTTTTCATTCTGCTACTTCAATATCACTTGAAACGGTACCTTTTATTTGCCTGCAAAACTAAAGATACTTTCATATTGCAGCTACAGATCTTGTTACTCGATCCATTAGAGTAATGATGGATTTAGGGTGTGAAGAGGTATGTCACTGGTCCTGCTGCATTTGGAATTTGTTTTTTTTTTTTCGTTTTTTGCCTTTGCTAATGCATTATGGCTTTCTACTCTTCTTTGCAGTGCAAAGGAAATTGTATTGTTGGAAACTAAAAACAAAAGGGAAATGTAGGGAATATTACTGGGAGATGACTTTAGTAGTGGAAAACTATCAGCTTCAATTTAAGGATTCTCACTAAATTCTACCCGAGCAAGTACAAAGCTCGTAGTGTCAAGAATGTATTAATCCCGTGATCCACCTTTTGGCTTCTTAGGAGTGGAAGGGGGTGATTTTTAGCTACATGGTGCTTGTCAATCATCCCACTTGTCAAACCTCTATTATTTGACCGAGGCTAGAATAGTTAGGGCTCGTGGTAACCTTTTATACTGCAATCAAAGAATCGTAACCATACTCTACCCTCTCTTTGATTAATATACCCTTCTTTTGTTACTGCATGCTTTCCCTCACGTTTGCACAAATATACATAGACACACACTACACCAGTAGTGCTAATAGCTTTTTTGGCAACTACTAGCTTTGGATGGCGTGAGGAAGTTGTCTTATTTATTCAATTGTTGAGCTTATCCCAAATATATATATATATAGAGAGAGAGAGGGAGAACTGTCATTGGTTCCCTGATATAATTTTCCTTTTTCTGTTTTTAAATGGACTAATTGGTCATCTAGACATGGTTGTCAACACTATTGCAGATGCAAGCATCTTTGACAGGTTCCTTTTCTTTGTTGACTTGGAGGTTTCTTTACTTTGTTGACTTGGTTTAGGACAAGTCGAGCATTAGGTATATCTTGAACAGATGTCATGCACTGGTTTACATTAGCATTTGATCTGATATCAATGAAAAAATATGTTTGCATTTTGGTTGTTGATTTTGGCAGAAAATGACCATTAGCATTTTGGGTGAAAAGAGGAGGAGAGGTTTTTTTTTTTTTTTGGCTAGAAATTTTTGAGAGTACCGGACAATGTAACACAATCACTTTGTAGTTTTAAGTGGAAATAGCAAATCCATTTTGGATGAGTTTATATAGATGTAAACAATAATAGTTTTATTTAAACCCAAAGTAGTTACTAAAAAGTCTTTTAGACCCCTTGTTGAAACAAAATTTCTGCTATTTGCTTATATTGTGTTCTTTCTTTTTTATTTTGTTTTGTTTTCCATTGTGTTTGTTTATAAGCGTTTGTTCTTGGTGTTTTCAAGATAAAGTTCTTGATGTGGTTGCCAAATTTATAGCTACTCATCTTCTCAACAACAACTTGATTTCCCTCATCTTGCATTGCCTTTGCCAGAGTAGATTCAAGCAAAGGGTGGTATGACAAAATGAAAATTGGAATATGAGAGAGAAGACACTCAATTTATGTCGAGATGTAACAGAGTAAGAATTGTTCTCCATCTAGAAAAAATCCAAGGAGAAAAAGAGTACTTGCTCCATATATTCTTGACTGGTTCTTTTTGCCTGCATGTCTTATATTCGTTCTCTTCTTTTGAACTATCCATCTGCCTAATGTGCCACTTTATCCTCTATTGTAAGTCGTCCATTAGTTATTAAAAAATATATAATTGATATTTTTTCCCTTTCCATATATTCAGATGAGAGAAGCTATAAGTGATGCTGCTCTAACATTACCCTACTGGAATAATTACAACAAGATGCAGAATACAGATCTGAGGCATATCCTCCTAAATTCTTAAAATGCCCATCTCAATTTTAAGGTTTATGCACAAGTCTAAGTAAAGTCTATTTGGATGATTTTTTGAATATTAATGTTTGGCCTTTTGTTTTGCTGGGAGTCAGACTTGGAGTAGGTTTCATGAGAACGAACTTGTTGGATTTAGTCATTGCTTTATGAAGGCTAAAGAAGTGGTGTGAAAAGGGTAAAGAAGTTTTTTTCTAAATGACAAGCTTCTACCTGTTGATTAGCTATATATTCTTGCATTTGTCTCTCTTTAATTCGAGGTTGTTTACTCTATCTCTTTACCTCCTTAACCCCCTAAAGAAAATGGTGGGTATTATTCTTGTTGTCCTTAATGAATGAGTCCAATGTTGCGTTTTATAATAAATGTTAGTTATTTACTACTTTCTATTTTATAGGTGGATAGCAATTACCCAGTGAGTCCACCATGGTATGGTCTATGCTCCAATAGGATACACATTTGGAGCAGGAATGTTTTAAGATAGACGGCCTGAGAGGAGGTTCCCCTTATGGAGCAGGAGTTTTCTTAGGAGACCACACAAGAGAACCCACTGAAACAAAGCTCACACTGGTGGAGCACCTGGGAAAGTATATGGCATTGATGGCGAAGAGGTTTGCCCTGCCTCATTCCTTCACAAATGATCACAAAGACAGTAGCTAGCCCCTGCAAAAGCCGTTTTGGTTGTTATGCTATTGTATATTGTAATTCCATTTTTTGCCTTGTATCTATACCAATGGCACTTTACCTTTGTGATTTTGGAGGGTGTGAGAGCATACTCCTTGTGTGTAAATAGTTGACAAAATTGGTACTCATTCCAAAGCGGATCGGTATTTGTGCATTCTTTGTTCACAGGAAGTTCCCAAGTATGCAATGTAGAAGACTCCATGAAACAAGGACTCGTTGATTTATTCCCCATTTTAGAATTTCTTTTGCTGTTATTTTCGTTAAGAGGAAAGGCATATAAAATTTTACTCCTGTTGTTTTAGCTTCAGAATTTATCTTTAGTCGGATTATGTAAACTAAGAAAGTGCACCACAGCATGGTGATTACTGATTTTTATATTGTTAGATAAAATTTGTACCCGTCCCTTCATGATTTTCCTGCTCTCGGTATATTTGAGTTCTCGTATTTTTCCTGCTCTCGTATATTTTATCTCATATGAATCACGAAGATTTGGGATAGGGTCTACTTTCTGCACTTATAGTTCAAAAATTATATTAATATAAATGTTTTCACTATTTTGAGAGCATGAAAAGATAACAAAATCTAACTCTGGATGATGTTTACAAGTTTAAGTAGTTGCATCATTGGAAAATTGATGGATCTTATAACTAAATCATAATGCAATCTAGCCTTGAGATAGCAAACGTCGATGGCAATTTGGACAAAATTCTCTAATATTCTGATATTTTGTTGAGAATAGTACTTACTATTTTTTACATGATTACATACTTAGGAGGCTTGAGCTTTTATTGATCAAGGATGCAGCCATCCTCAATAGTTAACCTCCGCTGGCTTAGGGGTGCCCTCGTTGTATTAAAGTTTGCTCTAATTTTGGTTTATCTGTACCATTAATGGATCTATTTTGGATTAAGTACAAATCATTTTACTGGACTGGGCATCTCCATCTATTTTTCCCACCGTGCGTAGCACGGTTTATACCTCCTAGTTTCTATGAAATAAGCCACCTTGTGATGGTCGTCTTGGCAAAAAGATTGATTAAAATGGAAGTGGAAAAAAACGAACCACTCTTTTAACTACAATCGAAGTCATACTTTGGGTAAACGTTGAGACTGCTGGAGGAAATGATTGATGGAATATGTAGATGAAAACACAGATCATTTTAATGTTTTAGACACATGCCCGATTAAAAGGCCAGCATTCACGTGGGAAAAAAATACGCTCACGGAAGAAGCTAAATAATGATTCCACAAATTGAACACTAGGAGTCTAATCTCATCATTACTTCAATAATCCAAATTGACTCTCAATATGGAGAATTTAAAACGCGGAAGGTTCGAGTGTTCGCTGCTACCTGAACTAGAGGCAAAGTTGATGAAGTTCCTGCTCTGCTGCATTTCACTTGCAAAAAATCCAAGTCGGCTGACTTGCCCTAATTCTTGTGAGCTCTTTTCTCTCAATTTTTTTGAGGCTGTTGGAGTTAATCACATATTTGCCTGTGTTATAATCCCTATAATTAGACAATCCAATCTGGCATTCCAATTACACCCGTCCGGCCTTGCAAAATACATAACATGTGGTGGCGCCAATGTATAATTCCTACATTGAAACTGATAAATTGTTTGAGGAATAAATTAGTGAAAAAAAAGTCATGTAGAACTGTAGACACCAAATTTATTTAAAAAATTTTGTTAATTTTTATTATGTCTTTAGCATTGTTTAAATAATCATTTTATTTTATTTTGTAGGATCAAAGAAAAGAAAAATGGAATTTTCATATTGGAAAAATAGTAGAGGTTTCCTTTGTTTTTAACCCAATAAAAAATTCCACTCAAAACCCAACCAAAAATCCCCAAAATCCGAATAAAACCCATGCCAAAAACCCAAGCCAAAAAACCCAAGCCAAAAGCCAAAAATCCAAGTCAAAATTCCCAAGAGCCTAGGGCCAAACCCAACCAAAAGCCTAGAAAGAAAAGAAATAAGAAGAGGCCCAATTGGCCCATTTCTAATTTCTTTTTTTTTTTAAAAAAAGTTTCAGCCTCACACCCCGCGTGCGATACACGCACACATTTCTTCTTCTTCCATTTGCAACGAACCAGCAACAATAAGAAATAGCTGGATTTTTTTTTAGCAACCAAAATTTGTTTTTGCTTCCTGTTTTCCTTCCCCTCCAAGATTAATTCGTACCGTGGACACCTTACCACTCAAAAATCTCAAACAGCAGCTGTCAAAAATCAATCAAAGGGATGTGATATAACCCACAAAAACTTGGCTTCATCCAAGCCTTTGTTCTTAGGGTTTTACTCGGTTTTGTTTCATTTAAAAGGCTAAGAGAGGGTCTTTAGGATCAAAGGAGAAAGTGAGGAAAGTCAGCTAGGCATGAGAGAGAGAGAAAAAGAGAAAAAAGGAAGAAAAGAAATTTTTTCTGGAAACAAAAAAACTGAGCTAGGGCTGACCGAACAGCCCTATTCGTCACCTTATTCCAGCCAATTTTGACGTCCTTTTGATGAAATTATTTTTTCTGCACTATCTCTAGTTGTAGGAGAAGAGCTTTTGTTTTGAAAATTTCCTGAAAAATCATCATTAAACCCCTCAAATTCAAGCTCGAATTTGCAGCTTCGTCAGCACATGGACCTCTGCAACAAGAACTTGTTTGATTTGTTTTCCGCATTTGGCAGCATTTTTCTTGAGTTTCTCCTCGTTGGTTCGAGTCCTCAAACATCGTTAGGTAATTACAACCCTTTCTCTTGGTTGATTTAACATTTTTCATGAGATTTTAAGCAATTACATGAGTTTTAATAGGTTTTGCACCTTATATTTCATTTTTCTCTTGATTTGTGGTGTTTAATGGTATTGTTTGATGTTTAAATTAACTCATGAGGCTGTAAGGAGCATATTTATATCAAAATCTAGCCTTAAATGCCCTTAAAAATGGATTCCGACAAGATTCTGGCGGGGTTTTCATCCTCCTCCTTCTATTTTTTCTCATTTTTTGCTTTATTTTGTTGTGGTTTGATCTTCCAAAGTTAGTTGGGCTGAAGTTATTGTGTTTGTGGACTAAAAATTGGATCAAAATTTTATTTTGTGTTGGGTTTCATGTTGGGTTTGTGCATGGGTTTTGATGTTCAAACTCAACATTTTTATTAGGTTTAGTTTAGTAAAAATAAGTTGAGCTGATCTGTTTTATTCTAACAAAATAATTCGCTTATTTTCCCTTGGCAGAAGCGTGATGGCCCAAATATATGGAAATGGCCCAAATGTCATTTTTCCTTGTGAAATCAGAAACGAATTTTGCAATCTGGCCCCTGATCTTTCAAGTAATATTACTGTAGCACTAAAATTTTGTATTTCTTTCACTTAGATAATTAATTTAATTATATTTTAATCCCTAAACTTTATTTTTACTTGATTTTGACCCTAATCTTTTTAAAAATTATAATCTGATCCTAAAAATTTTTAATTTTTTGCAATTGAGTCCCTAATGGTTTTGATTTCTTAATTACAATTGTTCATCTTTTTTAATTGTTAATCATGCTTCATTTAAATGCATTTAATTAGTAAATTTTAGGAATTTTATGTTTATTCATATATTTTTTTAAAAATAATAAAGTGAATTTGCCATATGTTTACATTTTCTTTTAAATTGTTAATTAAATTGGTGCTTTGACCATTTTGTTGGTTTTGAGTATAAATAGAACAAACTCTACCTCATTTAACCATTGTTTTAAGGGAGGCGCCCTCTATTATCTTTAAGTTCTTTTTATGTGCCGTTATGTGTTTTTATTTATGTGTGATTGCATGTTTTAAATGCCTTTTCTTTTCTTTTATTCATTTTTTAGCTTTCATTTATTTTATTTAATTTTTGATGATTATTTGGGAGGCATTTGAATGCTAAATTGTAATAGATAGGTTTCATCCTTTTGTCCAAGAAAATGTATTTAGATAGGCTATGTAATAGATATATTTTAATTTTGCTAAAAATGTAATTAATTAGATAAACGTAATAGATAGGTGGATTATTTTCAAAATCTCCCTTTGAGATTGTAGTTAGGACTCTCAAATGTAATAGTTAGGTTTTGTTTGCTAGCATACTTGTGTGTTTGTGTGCTTATGTATTTTTTCACTTTTTTAGGGTTTTGTATATAGATCTTATGCTTACGTGTTATGTGCTCTATATGCTTTTATGTGTTATTTGCTTTATTCATGCTTTATATACTTTATTTATTTATTTATAATGAGTGCATGACGTCACCACACTAGTCCAACTCTAGTTGTGATTTTTCTTCCAATTTCTCACTAGTCCAACGTTAGTGAGAAATTATAGAAATAGGTTAGTCTAATGCTAAACCCTTTAGGCCATTCGCGTGCTAGATTCATAATTTGTATGATGTTTATTGCATTTCATACATTTTTTCCATTTTTAGGTTATTTCCATTTGCATGGAATATCCTCTATATTAATCCCTTTATTCTTATATGTGCAAATCATACCATTTAGACTTGCATTTCATTTAGATCATTTAGTTCATTTACTTGATTGGATTAGGAGAGTCACCCTCCGAATATGGAGAATGAACAAGTATGACTTTTTAACCTTAGCACGCTTTTGTCCCCCTCTATAAGAAGGAAAATTGTGTCACCAATTTTAACTCCTCGCACCCATTATATTGCATACCTCCCTTCTTGGATATATATATCATAATTTTCTTTTTTCGAGTCTCATATTTTGCATTTCTTGTGACCTCTTCAAAGAATCGTTCTTGAATTTCACAATTAATGTGATTAGTACTAATTAAGTTTTGAAGAGATATTTCATCCCTCCCGATAACCCCTTGGTCTAGGTTTGCATTCATATAGAAGTATTCGGATGTGATAAGTTTAGAGGCTAGATTAGGAAAATTTTTGACTAAATCACGCAACTAACCTTGGTTAGGTTGAAAGGGTGCTTTAGATTTGATTCGATCAAATTTTTGCCTTCCCTTTTTTCAAATATGACTCCCAAATCATTTTCTCTTGTTTTCGAAGACTTTGAGTCATCTAAAAGGGTTTTATTTATTTTTATTTTTTAGAAAAAAATATATTTTAGGTGAATTGGTACATCTAAATTCAATACCAAATGGCGATTCTCTTTTTCTAAAATATCCTTTTTAGACTATTATTTTGGGCCCAAACTGTCGCATTTTCTAAGTCCCATTTAAGGCCTTTTTTTCTTCATTTTCTAAAATAAAAAAACTTATTATTTTAAATTTATTTAAAAAATGGGGCGTGACAAGAACAAAATTGATTTTAGTAATAAAGTTCAGGGACCAATTTGGCAAATTATCCTAATTTCAATGCTTGCTTTGTGATCTACTTGCAATCTAATGCTAATTAAGTTTAGCTCCTATCCAAAATTAACTTTGGTTGGTTACATAAGGCTTCCTCATGATTTTGGATTAATCAAAGTGCATTTTGAGTGAATAGTGGCTAATTCTTTTTTTTTTTCAGGAAGAGATCATTTTATGCATATCACTTATTAGTCTTTTCAAATATATCTTTTCTCGGCATATAATGAATGATACCTTTAACAAGAACTTAATAGTAAGTTTTACAAACTTATACGCTGCTTCTCACAAGTTGCCACTCTAACGTATCTAAAAGAAAGTCTTTCACATGTATACTATAAATTGCTATAAATGACAAATTCTTTTTACTTGGTACTAGTGACTAGGGATCTTGTAAATTTCTATGACCAATGCACATTATCTCATTTTTTGTGCGAAGTTAATTATTTTTATTTTTGTGAATAGCGGTATTAGCATTCTGAATTTTTATGACTTTTTCAACATTTTGGAGAAGAACATTCCAACTAGTAAAAGAACCGCTCATTTGTTGGTTCCCATTGTTTTATTTTATCATAATTTTTTGGGTATTCGAGCATATTTTATCCAATTAGCATATTTTTTCAAATAAGCATTTAACATGTAATCTATTAGTTTGAATAGGAGGAGAGATGGGTGAGTGGAACAGGGGGACAGAATGTAAGTGAGCAGTCCTGAGTTCGAAATCTTTGAATAGATCTTGATCAAAGTGGATTTGAGATCTGGAGATGAAATTAACTTATTTGGAACAACAGAAATGAGTCATGAGGGAAATTGTCTATTTCAAAATGTTATGATTTTTCATTATTTTGTATTTTTTCTTATTTTATAGATTGTTTTGAGTTTCTTCTTCATCAAATTTTTTTTGTTTGTGTTATATATTTTTGCATTAATCAACTAATTGACTACTTGTTGCACAGAGCCAATGATGCAAATATAAAATGTTATCCAAAACTTATGGGGGTATATTTCAAATAACTTACCTTGTGATATGATGATCCTATTACTCTATTAAAAGTAAGATGAGTCTTGGTATTGTAAGTTGTATGCACTTTTTGAACTTATTTTTTGTTGTGCCATATTACCCATCTTTCAATTAGAGTTATTGCATTTTAATTGTAGTTGTAATTGAAAATATGAAACCATCCACATGATTAAATCCCAATAATAATGGCACTTAAAATAAAAAACTCCAGATTAAAACTATTTAGCGACCCTTATGCTCCATCCTCAATGCTTATGTGCATCAAAGTTTCTTATCTGAAGCAATTTCTTACTTGAAATAGTGTGATCAATTGTGTTAGCCACAATTTTAAGATTGTAAAAAAATTTTAGTATAAAAAAATAGATGCTCTTAGAAGAAAAGAAAAATATATAAGAAGAAAGTAGTTCATATTCATCTGGAGAATCTTGGTATGAATATTACAAGATAGATGTATAATTATGCATTTTTTATCAGTATGAAGAAATACTAAAAGAAAAGTAAAAATAAAAGAATCTAACCATTTTTTTCAATTGAATGCCAATTGACAACTAAATAAGCCCATTGAAGATAATTAAACAATATAAATCATTTATATTCTTTCCTAACCTCAATAACACTTTGTTTCTGGTCTTAGTTACAGAAGTATTCCATTAGCATTTACTTTGGATTGAAATTCATATTTGTACCATGAAACATGAGGTTTTTAGAATATTAATATCGTTTTTTGGTCCGATGGATAATAGGTGAATTGTACTGCCATTTACGTTGCCTGTCGGTTGCTATCTTATTGGCCCACTGATGCTTGATGTTCCAAATTTCCAATTGGTTTCGGGGGAGGAATCTATATATAGCTTTAAGGTGAATAGTTAAGTTCCAGCATTTGAAGTCTCTTTTGGGTTGATGTATAAAAACTAATATTGTTGTTACTATTAAGTTTAGAATTGATTAAATGGTGCAAATTAATTGATTTTTGCGTGCTTTTCATGTCTGTTTTTTCTTATGATGAGTGCTAATTGAATCTTGGCTCTGCTTGCTTTGATCAAATATAATATAGAGTTGTCAGTCCAAATTCACTTTTGTGTTACATTGCACTTATTTTATTATGCTAAGTACTTACACATAACTTGCAGTAATTTTTAACTGAATGTTGGATAATACGAATGTGAGATGATTTTAAAATGAATTGGTTATGTGCTTTGTGTATCATTTATTTTCTTGAGAAGACTACATATCAATCCAGATTCATGGTTAAACTTTTGCTTTCCCATTACTAATACCACTTCAAATTAATAACAATAATGACGTTTAAGTGCTGATATTACAATTTTGAAGTTTTGGAGTTGTACCAATGTTTGTTTATTCAATTTGTCCCTTTTTTTCTTGTAAAAATTAGTGAATAATGCAAACTGAAAATTATTTCTGAAGAACAAAGTACAAAGCACCTCCTTCCCAAAAACCACCATCTTGAGACCATGTTTGCATAAAGTCTAACGCTTGCCTATATGCTTGTCATTTTTGGAGTTTTTGTTCTGATTGTTCTGTTTCTGAAGAACATGTCACATGATGATGTTGGAGTTTTCATTTAGTTTGCGATTGGCTGTTTGATATCCTACTTTGATGTAGGTTGCATTCCAAAATCCTCTTACTTGACTCCTGAGACCTGCTCTCCCCAAACCTGCGGCTTTTCTGTATTAAGTGTGCATATTCTTGCCCAAATCAATATGATTGAAATCAGTTCAATTTGTCAAGTGTCTAGATACCTTGCCTTTCATGAAGACTATTAGTCTAGATAGATTCTTACTAGAAGTCCTTTGAATTGATAATGTGTACATGACTACCATGACATCATTATATGTTTTGCACGCTTGTGGCAAAAACATGCATTAGTTATTCACAAATATTTAGAATACCTTGAACACCAATCTGCTTGAGCATTGTAAGCTAGTATACTGGTTTTCTACTAATTATTGAACCTAGAAAAACATAAATGGAAACTTGATTTGGTAGGACAATAGATAGAAGATGAGAACATCCATGTATATGAAATATGTGCCATTGAACATCAAACGAATTTTTGAAGTGGCAAAAAGCACAAGCTATCCTTTGCTTGTTTAATTGGGGTCAGGGTCACTGTCGAAGTCTTTATCTCTAAGTCCCAATTTTGTCAGTGATTGGCTTCTTATGATCAGCTATTGCAAAACTTGAGATCTCATTAAAAAAACTGATATTGCATGAGTTATTTGATTTAGGAACTAATGCATCTGAGCTTAATTATTGTCATTTGTTTATAATTAGGCCTTCTATTCACCCCTTTTGCTATATTGTTCAGTTTGGCTAATTTTAGTGAGAAATTTTGGGCTTACTAGTTTGTTGCATGTTTTTTGATTTTATTCAGTAGATAATTTCATCTATGGAACATTTCTTAGTGATCATGCTCAACAGTATGACTACTATCCCTTGCAGATTGTCAAAAATGATCAGGAATAAGTTATTTGACAAATGTATTCATTTCATGATATTCATTCCTAAGAAAATTCACTCCTTGCTAACATTAAAGCTAGAAGTTAGCATAAGTTCTTCATTTGACATACGTATGGATTTTTCTGGTGCATATTGCCTTTCATTTTTAGTTCTATAATGCAGTGGCTGTTGAATCTGTTCTTAAGAACATAACATTGTGATATTTTTCTGGTTCATATTTGCCTCAGATATGGCATCTGAAGCAACATCTCGGTCAAAAGGGAAAGGCAAAGGGTATTTCACTTGGACTCCTAAAATGGATTGCATAAGGGGCACCTGTTTTATTGACCAAATGAACCAAGGAAACAAATTGGATGGCAAATGTGCATGGAAGATAGGAGCCTACACTGCAATATTGAACGCTTTATCCGATAAGCTTAATATATCTGTGACAAAGGCTAATATTAATCTCGTTTCAAGACATGGGAGAAACACTATGACATCCTATACCCTCCAGTAATGTAACTTTGGGTTTGAGATAATATGGGACTACTCTAGAGACGGAATGCTCGAGTAAGTGAGAATCAAAAAATTCTTCCTTATAAAAAAAAATTGTGGTTGAAAATTGGGAGGATATCTGCACACTATTTTCACAAAATCGTGCAAATGGACAGGGTGCCCAAACTACTTTTGAGGCCAATGCTGAAATTGAGGTTGAAACGTCTGTAGACACCAAATTTTTGGTGTAATTTCTTTTACTTTTTATTCTCATTTGTCGTGGTTACTTTTAGTTTTTTTTTAGTTTCTAGTTTCTATTTTTTATTTTTTAAGTTTTAGCGTAGAAAAATCATTAAAAAAAGGGAGAAAAAGGAAAATTGTTCACAAAAATACATTCAAATTTAATTTTTTTGGCATTTTGGTTTATTTTTGTTAATTTATTTTGAAAAAAAAATGATGATGAAAAATGATGAAAAATGAAAGAAAAGATCGAAAATGGTAATTTTGTTATTTTTAGTTTGTTTATTTTGATGTGTTTGTAATTAAAATTGTTGTTTTTATTATTATTTAATTTTACTATTATTTTTGTTAAATTATTAAGTTGAGAAAAAATCACAATTCCAATTCCGGCCGGTTCCACTTCCCACTTTTCATTCCAGTATTTTCCATTTGCTATTGCCGACCAACTCCACTCACAACATCACCCTATATACATTACACTACTCACACACTTGATGATGATTCTGAATTCACCACAATATCACAACTTCAGTTTCTTTTCTGCCGTGAGCCGTGATGGAGCAGCCTTGGAATTAACGACCGAGAGTGAAGAGCCGAGCTTTCCATTTTAGCAACTTCAACATTTCCACAACACCATTCCCCTTCACCTTCTGCCTTGGTATCATCGACCAAGAGAGAGAGAGAGCTGCACTCTGCAAACCAAGAGTGAAGGTGAGAGAGAGCCGAACACTTTGCTTTGTTTTTCTGTCCGTGAGCTAGAAAAAAAAAGGGGTGAAGCCTGCTATTCTATATCCATTCCAACCGTGAATTAGTGAAGAGGACTGAGGGCTAAACATTCACCATCCTAGTCGCAAGCTTGGACAAGAGAGAGGAGGAGTGACGGGCTGCATTTCTGGGCTGACCGAGAGGGAAGAGTTTGCAGCAGCTAGCCGAGGGTGTGAGCTCCATTTGAGGTAACTTCTGAACTGAAATTAGTTGGTTATAGGCAAGTGAGGTCAGCTATGGACTTGCATGTGGTGTTTGTGAGGTTAGATGAGGAATTGTGACTTAAGAAATCTGATTTGGAAAAGAATTAAAGCTGTCGAAAGTTTGAAGCTGGAATTGCAGCTTGTTTCTGGAATATTTCGGTTCTTACTTTGCTAGCTGTGACCATCTGAGTACCCAAGTGTAATTAGCCGAATGAAAACCTGATGATTAAGATGTCTAGGACCTTGCATGTTAATTCTATGTAGCTGATTGATGAATTAAGGAGCTTAGGAAATTCTGTTTCGATGGAAAATTTCTGCCGAGAGTTTGTCTTGAATAATGTAGCTTCATTTAGTTTAATCTTGTTGCTTTTAAGCTTATAACCATAACTAACTAGATAATAACAAGATAAATGAGCCTTGCATGTAGTTAATTAATGGGTTTAAACCAGAAAAATTAAATGAGATAGAAATCTGCTACATGCATGATCATCCGTGGCTTGTTGGAAGATTTCTGGAAATTTGGATGATTTTTGTTGTTGATCGAATCTGAGTTTTGAACTAGAAATGTTAATCAGTTAGTTAAGTAATTGCATGTTGAATTTGAGTACTTAAATCACTGAATGAGCTGAGGAAATATGTGATTTAAGACTAACAAGCTGCTGGAATTTTTCTTTGGTAACCCAAGAGACTTGAGCTGGAAATTTTAGATGACTATAGTTGTTGTTTGCATATGATAGTGAACTGGAAATGCTAATCCGTTAACTAAGTGTTTACAGGTCAAATTTGAGTAAGTAATACTACGTTTTAGCCAAGAAAATATTGGATTTATGAACACTTAAGTTCTGGAAAATTTTGATGGCCGTGAGTTTGAGCAGGGAATTTCGGCTTTAGTTTGTTTGATGATCTGAGCTTAGTCTTGAACCAATTTGATAAATAGCCTTTTATTTGGTATTTGCTACGGTGAAAGGGATAGAAAATCATGGCAGAAAATGGCAGCAAATGAAACATTTCAGAAGCTGAAGTTTCTTGCCATTGCACGCATGCTTTCCAGATTTTTTTTATGATATTTGGCTGAGTTTTGCTTGTTTGGATTGGGATGTTTATGTGGTTAGTTCCTTAGCCTAAAACTGTGATGTTGGGAACGAAATGCAGCTGGTTTCTTTCTCAAATTAGTTGCGGAGGCCTGTGTATAAAATCTGCTGCAATGAACTTGAAAGTTGTCGGCTTGTTGCAGCAGCTTTTCCTTGTTTTTTTGACAATGAAATTAGCTGCGTACTGAATGAGGTTTTGGGTTTGTTTGATTTGCTGATTCGTTTGGCTGTTTGAGCATATATATAACTTGTAGCAAGTGCGAAGCCATTGCAATCTACAACATGGCAAGCCCGGTCATTGCAACCATAGTATTACTTGAATTTCTTTTAAAACACTTTTTGCTGCATTTTTCTTGACTAGCTGTTTTTTTTACAATCTTGGGAATGTGCAAATGTATTTTGTTTAATGGTAATAATGGATTGAGGTTTTTACACCTGAGTTTTGGTTGAAGTCACTTTGCACAGATACGTTTCGGTCGAAAAAGAAATCTCGCAGAAAGAATGGTAGTTGTTTTTGCGTCTACCTTGCTGCACATTTCCTCCATTTTGGTTCTTCATTGGTCTTCATTTGATTTTCTGTGGTTTAGTGTTCATGTTTGGATGTCCAGTTGTCAAGTGGTGCTGAGAGATGATCTTTGTTAGTTTTGTTTGGAGTCTTGGTAGGAAATCTGCATTCGGAAGATTGAAGTTGCTAGAAAGCCTCAAATGAATGTTGCATAAGAAATTTCCTGCGTAGCATGCATGCAAAAGACTTCAGAAAATTACATTTTGGCCCCCAAGTCTCCCTTTGTTCCGTTATGGCCCAAATAATTGGGAGAATCAATCAATTTGACCCTTCAAATTTCTTTTTCCTTTCAATTAGGCCCAATTTGGCAAACATAGGCTGTTTAAGTTATTTAAATGCTTGAACATCTATGTAATTATTTGTGATTACTTGACCTTTTCATTACTTATGAGTTTTGAAGCTTCCCAAAAATGTGTTAATTGAGTTTGAATGATTGGTCGATTTCGCAATTGGGGCCTTGGTAGTTTTTCCATCTTAAAAGTTTGACCAATAGCTTTTACTTTCTCGGAAGTTATGCATTATTTGATTGCTTTTAGGTTGCAATTAGGCGGGCTTTGCTGATTTTTGCTTATACTTTACTATTAAATTGGTGCCTTGACCATTTTATTGTTTTGAAGCCATTTTTTCTTCATTTGCTTACCATTGCGAGGAGGTATAATTTCATTTACCTTTTTTGTTTCTCCCTATGTGATCCAATGTGCTAGATGAGATTTGCATGTCTACTTGGTTTTTTTTAACTTTCATTAATCTATTTCATTTATTTACTTTTGTTTTATTAAGTTTTTCTTCTATTTTATCTTATTTTATGGGGTATGTGTACACCTCTTGGCTTGTAAGTTTTCCTTTTTATTTTATCTGATGGGGTATGTGTACACCTCTTGGCTTGTAATAGAATAGGACTTGAAGGAGCATTGGATGAAGACCTATTGAAGACATGTGCCTAGCTAGCAAAATGTAATAGGTCCATTAGCTTGATTGTGTGTTTTCGTTGCTATGTGTTAATTTGCTTTATTAGGTTTTTGCATCTAGTCGAGCATGCTAAGTGTTACGTGCTACGTGTTTATGAGTTGTTTTGGCATGTCTACTCGCTTTCCATAGCCTGAATGAATGTGATGAATGAATATACGTTTCCACTAGTCCAACGCTAGTAGGAATTCCTAGATATGGGCTAGTCCAACGCTAGACCCTTAGGGACCCTCCTCGCTATTTCACATTCGCATGCTCCACTACATTTCATGCATTTTTTTAGTTTTTATGGCATTTGGCATGTCCCTATAACCTTTTCCCTTTCATTTTAGGCCTTTGCATTTCATGCTAGTTATAGGGTCCATTTGCCTGAGAAACCCCCTTGGGTAAGGGAAACGAGCGAGTGTGGCTTCAAAATAGCCTTAGCACGCCAGTTTTTCCTTCTAATCAAAGGGAAAATTAAAATCGCAAAAACTAGAGGTCATTCCCGTACCCGACCTGATGCATCCCTCTAGGATCATGCACTTTCATATCATTTTCTCATTATTTTCCTCACTAATTATATATTGTAATTCACATGCCATATTCACACACTTCTTTTCCTTCTTTACTTTCTACCTCACACTTTGCACCCATTTATACCTATATATTTATATTTTCATCCATTTGCACACTAACACTTATATTTTCATCCATTTGCACACAAACACTTTTTCTCAAATTGCACACATGCACTTTTCTACACCTTGCACACTTACACTCTTATTTGAGTCCTCATTTGCATCATTCGTGATTTTCTATGAGGTCTTTCCTTATTGACCTTCACAATTCATGTGAATGGGATCAAAAGCCTCATCAGAGACATTTCTTAGACTTAAGATTGCATTTCTCATTCATTAGTCAAATCCAATTTGCAATACATACTTTGGGTAGAAAATATAGGAAAATAAGGGTTAAATCACGCAACTAGCCTTGGTTAGGTCGAAGGGGTGCCTTGGATTTTTATCCTTGCCTTCCCCTTCGTCAAATGTGACTCCCGAACCTTTTTCTTTGTTTTACGTGGACTAGGAGTCGTTTAAAAAGGGTTTTCTTACTTTTTTTCTTTAAAAAATTCATTTTTTTTGGGTGACTTGGTACACCCTAACTCTATACCAAGTGGCGACTCCATTTTTCATATAAAAACCCTTTTTGAACTATTTTTCTTGGGTCAAATCGTCGCATTTTCAAAAGTCCCATTTAAACCCATTTTTGTTTTTATCAACAAAATTTATTTTTCCCAAAATCAATAAATTCACAAAAAAAACAATCATTTTATTTTTTTAAAAAAGTGGGGCGCGACAGTTGGCGACTCCACTGGGGACTTCCTAAGTGGGTCCAAGCATTTGATTTAGCCATTCTTTTCCTTTTTTCTACCCTCTTTATGTATAGCATTTGGATATTAGGATTGCATTTTTCATTTTTAGGACCTTTTGTCTTATGTACGTAGTCAAACCAATCCCTCGACTCACGAATGTATGTTTGAATGAATGTTTACTTGTTATCTCGCGCTTGCATTGCATTTTGGGAGGTATGGGTCACCCTAGAGCCTCGCGTTGGTTCTTGACCCTTCCCCTCCAAACAAGCACTAGCATACGAGCATATGCTTTACTTCTTTTATCCCTTTTATTTTTCTTTAGTGGCTTGTCACGCCACTCCACCCTATTAGGATTAGGTGACCCACTTGGACGTGTGATCACGACACGATGTGTGTGTAGCATGATCCGATGGGTCACTCAATCTTCCGCTTTAAGCTTTAGGTTAATAGCCTTTAGCTTTTAGTCGAAAGTTGAGGATTTTTGATAGATTCACTCAAACACGTAGCCGTGACACGATGTGTGCGTAGCGGTGTTTGGGGAATCGCTCGAGCCACCGACAAAGAATCTTGGGATTGATGACCCTTGATTCCTAAGTCTGAAGGCTCGAGGACCTGAGCTTATCGAGTCTAGATGCATTAGCGAACCTCAACCTCATGCATCCATATTAGAATTGCCTAGGATAAAGTCGGCCTTATCCTGAGTTAGGGACACTATCCACGAGGGGAGGGGTCCAACCCCTTTCTCCCTTTATTGCTTTATTTCTTTGTATTGATTTCGTTGCTACAATGTGTTATGTGTATTTATCTGGCTGAACTAACTTTTCTTGGTTTCGTGTCCCCATTGCATTCACAAACCCTAGCAAATAAGAGGTCTGGCATGACCTTCTTTTAGAACCTACCCTCGTAGATAGGTTATTGCACGTTTAAAGATTTTGGGATATTGCATTCATAGATTAATAATTGCATAGCATTCTAAGCCTATTTTGGCGTAAAGGGTCCCCTAGGTCATATTGCATTTCAAATTGCATCTTTACTGCTTTAATAAAATGGCATCATGCATAAACCCTAGAAAGGGAATGCCACATAGGGAATCCCGTGTTTAGGAATAAGCCACCTTATGTCTCGGATACTTAATCCAGTGAGACTTGCACGTTTACATTTCCTGTACCATCCAAAGGGATAGTGCACAAGGTAAGGTGGGATCCGATCATTTTCATAAAGCGATCCTTGGAATATGAGCATCTAATAATCACTTTTTGGCCATTTTATCAAAATTGGTAAAATTCCCTTGCGCAAAGGACATTAATTTGAAGAAATTCACAAATAATCTCTCCTATTGAGACGATAAATAAATCAAGGCCAAAATTTGATTTTAGAAGGCTCATATGCTAATGCATCGCAATAGAATTTTGAAACTACCAATGGGTAGACAATTCAACCCATATTTCAATACATCAATTCCATTCAATTCATTTGACTAATTTACCCTTTTTAGGGTTATCCGATCAATTTTCAATAAATCATCAATTCATTTGACAATTTACCTTTTTAGGGTCACCTGGTCGATTTTGAATAAATTGTCAATTCATTTGACCAATTTACTCTTTTAGGGTTATTCGGCCGATTTTTGAATAAATCACTAATTCAATTTCATTCATTTGGCCAATTTACCCATTTTTAGGGCAACCAAGCCGATTTTGAATAAATCAAGTTTCGTTTAATCTATTTGATCAATTTACCCTTTTAGGGTGATCTGATTAATTTTGGATAAATTAAATTTCATTCAATTCATTTGACCCGTTTCCCTTTTTAGGGTAATCCGCTCGATTTTTAAATAAATTGTCAATTTCACTCAACCCATTTGACCAATTAGGGTTTCAATGTCAATTTCAAATTGGGAAACTTAGTCGGTTTTTGAGAAAACCATCCAGACATTTGATCAGTTGTCCCGTGCTTCACCGAGAAAATTTTGTCAACGAATTCCAATCTCTTCGATAGGAAGTTCGTCAAAGTCAAACCCTTGCGTTTTTCGATCAAAAAGTGATCAATCTATTCGGACGTTGACCTCATTTTGACACATATCTCTCGTCACTCCAGTTGACCAATTTTTCAAAATTATTTTTCACTCAATGAGTTGATCAGATCCATCAGGTATGGTATAGTGCCTACCTCAGAGGATTGCATTTTCATGCTAGGCTTACCCTTGGCACAAAAAGGGTTCCCCCATAGGACATGCATCCGAATTTTCTGGATATCTACTAACTCTTGCCTTTTTCTTTTCCTTTTCTTTATTTTCTTCGGAATAACTAAGCGAGGGTTGAATCTAAAGGCAATTCCTTTCAAAATTCTCAGGTAATATTTAAACATAGCTTCTTGTCGAAGCCCCATCATCCCGTAGCCAAGCTCAAAGGAGTTGTGTAAACATGAGTTCACAACCGGAACAATCAGATAGGTCTGCTACTACCGCTCAACCCGAGACCATGAGTTTGGGGGTTCAGTTGACTGAGATGCTCACTAAGTTCGGTGAGATGACCACTGAGATGGCGGCCCAGAGGAAATTAATCGATAAGCTTATCAGCAGTGGAGTTCAACCCGAGCCCGTGCCCGGCAGGCAGCCTGGGCCAGAGCCATTTGTCATACCTTCGATTCAAGCCACTGTTGCTCCATCTTTCCCTATTCCAACCGAAGGAACTTTCACATATCCCACCATACATTTGCCATACACTTACCCTCCTGATCCTTCATTTTTCCCTGCTCACATGCAAGGCCCACAACCCCAAATCACTTCGGATATACCTCCTAAGCCGCATACCTTTTATCACGATACAGCTGAGCCTTTCTTGCCAGACCATACCATTCAAAACAAGCCAGAAATGGGGGAATCTTCTGCTCCCGTTGATATAAAGCTGCTCAAACGCCTTGATCGTTTTGATGAGTTTATGAGGAAGAGTCAAGGGTTGAACAAGCAAGGAGTCCTGGACTACGATGAGCTTTGTCTCTTTCCCAATGTGCAATTGCCTGAAGGGTTCAAAACCCCGAAGTTCAACAAATATAATGGGACGGGCAATCCCAAGACACACATCCGACTGTTCGCCAACAAGTTGGGTAGGCCAACAGATGATGAAAATCTGCCTTTGAGGCTATTCCCAGAAAGTCTGGAAGGGGATGCACTCGACTGGTATTCCAAGCTGAAACCCGAAGAAGCGAAGACCTGGCTTGACTTGTCCAA
Organism: Coffea eugenioides; assembly: GCF_003713205.1. NCBI lineage: Eukaryota > Viridiplantae > Streptophyta > Magnoliopsida > Gentianales > Rubiaceae > Coffea > Coffea eugenioides. The sequence continues at coordinate 44,499,063 of NC_040036.1, read as the reverse complement.
CGCTTTTGTAAGGCAATACGAGTATAATTGTGAGCTAGCTCCAACACGGACTACACTGGAAGGAACAAAAAGAAAACCCTCCGAGGATCACAAGACCTATGCTAAGAGATGGAGGACAATAGCCGCAAAAGTCGAGCCACCAATGACCGAGGATGAAATCATACGCACCTTCATTAAGGCACATGATCCGCCACACTTTGAAGAAATTTTTCGAATGACTGGGTGTTCCTTTGCCGAGATCGTTAATAAATTAGAAGAATATGATGAGTTTATAAGGGCAGGAAAGATTATTAACGTGTCGGCTCTGAAATCGCAATTGGAAGCGATGCAAAATCAAGGCAGCGGTAACAAGAAATCCCCATTCAAAAAGAGAGAAGAGGAGGCTTCATTTGTCTCGAATCGAGGCCCTGCTCCCCAACTGAGATACCGACAGAACTCCACCTATTCACCCCGTTACCCGTACCAATCACACTTTCAACCTGTGCACCATACCACTGGTAACCACCCTCGACCTCGACCAAATTACCCAAACACACCTATGACACCATTTCATATTTCTCCACATAGCTTTCAAACTAGACCTCGCTCTCCTTATCATCCAAGACCCACCTTACCCGTCAGCCATAACTACAACTATCAACAGACCGCTGGCACCCAAGACCCGGCCCGATATAGAACTTTTACCAATCTAGGTCGGCCCCTCGATCAACTATATGAGCAGCTCAAGGCCGCGGGGAAAATTGGTACAATACCTCCTAAAGTCTATACTAAAGGAGTTCCCCCTGGTTATAATCCTCAATCTTTTTGTGCTTATCATTCTGGAGCTCCTGGGCATTCTACTACCAATTGTTGGGTACTTAAACACAAAATCCAAGACATGATTGAGGCCGGAGACATAATTTTGAAAGGGAGGGAAGAACAAGGACCAAATATAAAAACAAATCCTTTTCCTAAACACAAGGACACCTTTGAGGCATCCACCTCCAATGATGAAATTTGAAGGTCTTGAAAGAACTCTGCACAATTTGGATGGCTGACTATCTTCCCTTTCGAAGGGAATTTTGATAAGTCTAGGGGTTGTCATTTGCTAAAATTCATGAAAACTTTTCTTGCATATGTGCATAGCTTAATGAAAGCGTCTTTTGCAATTGAGTTTTGTTTTGTTTCCGCTTTGATTTGGAGTTTCATGAAATGCACAATTCGATTATTTGTTTATTTGTTTATTGTTCTGGGTTTTGTTAATTCTTTGAAATGGCCAAAGGTGAAGTTATTTGACTCTTTGAATATCACTGTTCTGAAATTTGATAAAGCTCTCATTGAAAATTCCTCCATTAAAAAGCTCTCATTGAGAAATTCCTCCATTAAAAAGCTCTCATTGAGAAATTCCTTCCTTGGGAAAGCCTTCATTGAGAAATTCCTTCATTGAGAATGCCTTCATTGAGAAATCCTTCATTTAGAAAACTTTCATTGAGAAAAATTATTGAAAAAAAAATCCCTTCATTGAAAAATCCCTTCATTTGCGAAA
>NC_040036.1:44490009-44496538 GCF_003713205.1 Coffea eugenioides | reverse complement strand
CTCCATTAAAAGCCCTCATTCAGAAATTCCTTCCTTGGAAAAGCCCTCATTCAGAAATTCCTTCCTTGGAAAGTCCCTTCATTAAGAAAATCTTTCATTGAAAAATCCCTTCATTAAAAATCCTTCATTGAAAAATCCCTTCATTAAGAAAGCTCTTCATTGAAAATCCTTTCGTTAAGAAAGCCTTTCATCAAGAAATCCCTCCTCTGCCAAGTTCTAAGCTGATTGGTTAAAGCAGCGTCACCGACGATTGATTTTGATGGATGAAAAGCAGTTGAATGTCGTATGGCCTGTGTTCATAACAAAAAGGTCCGCCACCGGTCCTTTAGAGAAGAAGGACAAAGAGTTAAAGCGAGATTTGCCAATGCAAGATGAAATCAAAGACGAATTTGGCCTAAACTGGTAAGGCCATTTGTCATTCAAAAAGGTGCTACCGAGTGGAGCACTTATCCTTGAAGAGATGGACGGACAAACAATCTCTCAACCTATCAACTCGGACATGCGTAAGAAGTTCTTTATTTGATTATGCAAATTTCTTTTTGGAAATCGCGCAAGGGGCGAAACAAAAGTCAGGCCATCTTCTTTTCCAATCAAAACATTTCATCCCTAATCATCCCTTTTGAGCTATCAGAACAATAATTTTTTTCGTTTGGCAGCCCCTGAGGATTGCAAACCCCACACTGGGGCAAATTTATTTTTGAAAGAGAGATGAAAGGAAAAAGAGGAAAAGAAAGAACCCCACACTGGGGCAAATTTAGTTTTTGAAGGAAAATGCAATAGTGAAAAATGCAATGAAAAGCACAAAGAGAAGAATTCAATCAAACTGGGGCAAATTCTCCTCAGTTTTGTTCAAAATGGGAAATAATTTCAAAATGATGCAATCTCAGGCTATTTCCCACCCCTCTCATCAAAATTTGCTTTCAAGCCTCAACTTTTCTTGAAAAACACCTCACCTGACTTCATTTCAAAAGCCCAAAGTCTTGGCTTTCGTCATTTGCCGTATTTTCTATTGGGAAATTTGCTAATCAACTGGCAAGTGATGTCCATAATGCCTTCGCCTAATCTTACAAGGGAAGCGCATTTTACTGATGTCAGCAATCTTCAGTTCATACTCCTGAGTCGATTATGATTGAGTTTTTCCATTGCGAAAACCCGAAAGGGCACCTCAAAAGAAAAGGAGAAAAAGAAAAGAGAAAAACAAAAACAAAACGAAAGAAAAGAAGTGGGGTCAACTTTGGTGAAAACCCGAAAGGGCGCCAAGGTAGGATTTTTGCAATGAGCAAGCACAAGGAGGAACAACTGGTGGTTTAGTCCATTTGGATTTCTCCTCATTTTTGTCATACCTCTGCCAATATTGAATTCCAGAACAAGGATATTCAGAGATTCGAATACGCGTCCTTGGGCCAAAACTGTGTCATTTTGTAAAACATTCTTTGGCAAATACATTCTTAGGAAACTCATTTTTACCAAATTTCTTGCATTCATGGCATTTTTGTAGAATTTGAGCACAAATAGTTGTGAGTGCATTCTTGTGCATATTCATGTGAATTTTTCTTGCATACCTCATTCTTTATCATTGAATTGTGGTAAATGACAACCCCCGTGGTTTACTCGAAGTATACTTGGGTTCAGTCATCTCTTAAAAAGGGCTAAGGTGCAGCCAAGCCAATTACGAAGGCTTTGCAATATGGCAAAATGCTTACCCGATCAGTCTGGAAAAGCAGAGACATTTGAAATGATAAATCCAACCAAGTCAGATGCCGCGGCCAACTTTGACGAAGGCATCAAAAGGCTTATGTTTACACGATTCTCAAAAGGCAAGCGGATCAAATGATGGTGGCAATTCTTTTGTTTTTTTCTCTTTTGCAGAAAAATTCCATGCATGGACGAAAACAATCACACCTCGCACTGGAATCGGTGTTGGAAGGAGTCTTCTGGTGAACAAAGGCAAATCGAAAATGTTGCAAGTAAATTTGATCAAAAGGTGCAACAGCATGGCGATACAGAATCAACTATGGACTCAAATTCCAGAAATCCATCATACTGGAGCAAATTAATTTTTTGGAAAGATTTTCAAAAGTCAAAAGAAAAGCAAAAAGAAAAATCATCACTCAGAAATCAACACAAATTTTATCAAAAGCATTTTCGGGTCAGTCCCATGATCAAAGCATTTTCGGGTCAGTCCCATGATCGAAAGCATTTTCGGGTCAGTCCCATGATCAAAGCATTTTCGGGTCAGTCCCACGATCAAAGGCATTTCCGGGTCAGTCCCATGATCAAAGCATTTTCGGGTCAGTCCCATGATCGAAAGTCCATTTTCGGGTCAGTCCCATGATCAAAGCATTTTCGGTCAGTCCCACGATCAAAGGCATTTCAAAGGCAGTCCCATGATCAAAGCATTTTCGGGTCAGTCCCATGATCAAAGCATTTTCGGGTCAGTCCACGATCAAAAGCATTTTCGGGTCAGTCCCATGATCAAAAGCATTTTCGGGTCAGTCCCATGATCAAAGCATTTTCGGGTCAGTCCCACGATCAAAGCATTTTCGGGTCAGTCCATGATCAAAATCGGGATCAAAGCAGTCCCATGATCAAAAGCAGTCAGTCCCACGATCAAAAGCATTTTCGGGTCAGTCCCACGATCAAAAGCATTTTCGGGTCAGTCCCACGATCAAAAGCATTTTCGGGTCAGTCCCATGATCAAAGTTTATCGGGTCAGTCCCATGATCAAAAGCTTATTCGGGTCAGTCCCACGGTCAAAAGCTCATTCGGGTCAGCCCCACGATCAAAAGCATTTTCGGGTCAGTCCCATGATCAAAAGCTCATTCGGGTCAGTCCCACGATCAAGAGCATTTTCGGGTCAGTCCCACAATCAAGAGCATTTTTCGGGTCAGTCCCATGATCAAAAGCATTTTCGGGTCAGTCCCGTGATTAAAGCTTGTTCGGGCCAGTCCCATGATTTGAATTTCCTATCTCTAGTCAATCCCACTTTTGTCCGGGTCTATCCCGTGGGTCTATCCCAATTTTACATTTTTGTCCGGGTCTATCCCGTAGGTCTATCCCAATTTTAAATTCCTGTTCGGGTCAGTCCCGATTTCAAAATTCCTGTTCGGGTCAGTCCCGTTTTAGATTTCTGTTCGGGTAAGTCCCGTTTTATTTTTCATGTTCGGGTCAGCCCCGTATTAGAATTCCTGTTCGTTGGGATCCTTTTGCAGCCAAATAACACAGGTAAGTATTTGGTGTCTACTTCTTTGCCTCAAGTTTTTTCAAAACTCAGACAAAGAGGGGCAAACTGTAGACACCAAATTTTGAATAATTTTATGTGGCATCTATTTCATGATTTTCATTTTAGATTGCTTGCATTCGTTGTTTACTTTTAATTTTTAGTTTTAGCTTTTAAGTTTAAAATTAGCGTAGAGTTTTTAGAAAAAAGAAAAGGAAAACATCAAAAATATGTTGTAGTCATTTTGTTTTTATTCAATGCTTTCTTGAAAAGAAAAAAGTCAAAAAATAGGCTTTAGTTGGATTGGAAAAATGAAAAAAAGAGAAAAAGGGAAAATTGGTCACAAAAATACGTTCAAATTCAATCTTTTGGAACTTTAGTTATTTTTATTAAGTTATTTTGAGAAAAGAAAAGAAAAAAAGAAAAGGGGGAAAAATGAAGAAAATTTGAAAAATGGACATTTTTATTGTTTTTATTTATTTAGTTTGTTTTTTTATTTATTTGTTCTCATTACATGGTTTTGTCATTTTGTTATTGTTATTATTATTATTATTTATATTATGTATTTATTAAGTTAAAAAAAAAAAAGAAGGAAGAAACGCGACTGCAAGCTGCGTTTTTCGCAGCTTGCAAGAAAGGACTTCGGGCAGCCCTTGATGGCAAATATGGAAGAAAGTACTGGAGTTTTAGGGTTGGAGGCTCCCATATAAATAGGGAAAGAAAGAACAGCCGCAAGGGGGGTGGAAAAAATTGAGAGGTTGACGACGGCAAAAGAAAATACAAGGCAAACGAAAACAGCTTGGAGAGCTACGGGAAGAAAAGCCGAGGGTTTGGGGGGGCTTCATCTAAGAGTTTGACGGCTAAGGTTGGTAAGAAACTAGAAACCAGGAGTGAGAGGGAGAGTTCGTGGGGACGGAAAACAAAACAGAGGATTTTTCTGGACAACGGAGGAGAGGAGCAAAAAGAGGGAGACAACGGCAGGAGTTCTTGGGGGGTTGAACGGCTGTGAGAAGAGCGGCTAGGAGAGAAAGAGCAAGAGAGGAGGATTTGGAGAACCAAGGGAGAACTAGAGAGAGGTGGCGCAGCAAGGAGGAGGAGCCCCAACGTCATCATCGTCTTCGATTCATCAAGCAATACGAGTACTGCGGACCTGAAGAAGAACGTTGACAGCCGAGGAAGATAAAGCTTTTAGGCTGCGCAAGGACGCCCAGTTCATCAGCCCAGATCCTGTTCTTTCCTCTGGAAAGGGATAAAGGTAACGCCTTTCATTTGTCTTCTGCCCATAGCTTGTAAAATCATGCCAGAAAGGTTGAAATTTTGCTGCGATGCTAGATTTTGTTTTGCTGCGAGTTTGGTTTTTCTTTTTCTGCACTTCTGTGATTGGCAACCCGGTCAGGTTATCTGGCTTTGGGGCAATGTTATGAGAGTCATGTGATTATGGACGGACTGTTGTGAAGCTTGTCTGAATTTTCTCTTTTCTTCTTACGCATGAGTAGATTGGGTTTGGACTGAAATAATTGTAGAAACAGATTTTTCTGGGTTCAAAATTGTAGTGGGCGTTGATGCTTTCTTTGCTCTTTTTCTTTTGTTTCTTCACTACTGAGATTGATGTTTGGTAGATGAATGGGGAGTCCAATGCAATGTTTCTGCCTTTAATTTACGTGAACCCATAGCTGCAGAAAGTTTCCGCAACAAAGAACAAAAGGAATTGCATTTCCTGTTCCGTTTTCTTTTCCATAGCTGCACATCAAGTCTTTCCACTTAAGTTGCATGTTTAATCTGCTTTGGGGGAATGGAAATAGGAGGTTAGGTGTTGAGTTTGCATGTTTAGGGTCTAAAATACTAGAACCATGATCGAACACCTTGTTGAAAAGCAAACAAACAGGCTGCCGAAACCATTTCTGCACTTACGTTCAGATTTCTGGTATGATATCTTCCCAAATTTTTGGTCTTTGGTTTGTGATTATCATGAAGTTTTGTTGCTTAGTTCTGAGGTTGTGATGTTGAGAAGAAGAATGTTTAATCAAAGCATTGTATTTGGGCCAAAAATCTGGTTTGCATGAAAAGCCACGGTTGGAAAAGAGAATTGCAGAAAGTGTTCATTGCAGAAATTTTGTTTCCTCGTATGCATGCATGTACTAATTCTTCAAAATTGCCTCTTAACTCCCTCAAGTTCCTCCTTGACTCACTATGACCCAGAAATTGGAAGGATTAATCAATTTAGTCCATGAAATTTTGCAGCAATGCTACAAAGACCCGTTTGCTTTTCAATCGTTTGCATTCAAGTTCTAAAGTGTTTGCAATCTGAGCTATTACTTGCTTTTGTCTTTGCCCTTAGACCTTTGAAGTTCCTGAAAGTGTTTGATCAAGCTTGAGTGCTTTGCTAATATTTGCAATTTGGTCCTTGGAAATTTTAATTTTTCAATTTCATTGCTTGTTTTGCTTCAACTAATTACCATGCTTTGTCAATTGCACTTAAGCCATGACTTTGGGGACTTTATGATCAAGTGAGCTTTGCTTTGCACATTTCTTTTAATTTTTCTTAAATAAATTGGTACCTTGACCATTTTTTTTATTTTGGAGGGTAAATTAGTAATTTCACTATGTTGGGGCGTCGCTTCAAGGGAAGTACACTCTATCCCTCATTTGCACTTCATTTGACCCTACGTGCTCCTACGTGTTATGTGAACATGCATGCCTACTCCGTTTTCCTTGCCTCCTTGTGTGCATTTACTTGCTTTTACTTTTATTTAAGTTTTATGGGGTATGTGTACACCTCTTGGCTTGTAATAGATAGGGCTCGGAGTGCCTTTGGTCCATTTCCCCTTCCCCTTGGTTGCTTTTATTTAAGTTTTATGGGGTATGTGTACACCTCTTGGCTTGTAATAGATAGTGCTCGTAGAGCATTCTGGTCCATTTCCCCTTCCCCTTGGTTGCTTGCTTTTGTTGTACATGTTAAATTGCTTTAGTAGGCTCTTGCATCTAGTCGAGCATGCTAAGTGCTACGGCTATGTGTTACGAGTATTTTGTGTTACGAGATTTTGGCATGTCTACTGCTTTCATTAAGCCATGAATGAATGAATGGATGATATGTACGTTTCCGCTGTCCAACGCTAGTCGAATTCATAGAATGGCTAGTTTCAACGCTAGGAACCCTTAGATTTCCCCTCATTAGCATATCAATTTGCTTGTTCACCACATATCATGCATTTTTCTTAGTTTTATCACTTGGCATGGCTTCTCGAACCCCCTTTCCCTTCATTTTAGGATTTTTGCAGTATCATGCATAGTTGTAGGGTCCATTTGCTT